>NW_004798776.1:24835-34835 GCF_000002075.1 Aplysia californica | reverse complement strand
CCTGTCTGTCGCATTTTGTCTGTATCCCTGAATGCCCCTAAGGGACACAAGATCGCTCAACACTTTCACTTCAGTAACTTAATAATATGTTGAAAGGACCGTTCCCAAGGCTAGACACGAGGCGGTACAATCATCCGCTCGTCAGTTTTGGGGCATAATGATTAATCATAATAATTAATAATAATTGCATTTAATATAGCGCATATCCATGCTCTTGAGCATGCTCCATGCGCTTTACAACTATTATTACCCTCTGAGAACACTCAGAAACATTCTCGGCTTCCGCGGAAGCATACAGTGTCGCGCTCAAACACTATCAAACTGACAAGATCGTTCTCTGTCTATAGCCGGGTACCCATTTCCACCTGGGTGAAGGGAGGAAAATTTGTGCCAAGTGCCTTTCCCAAGGACACAACGTGGGGCCCCTGAAGAGATTCGAACCCACGACCTTACGGTTGCGAGTCTGAGAGTCTTACCACTAGGCCACCGACGCCACAAATATTGTGTCAGGGCGTGGTGGGATCGGGCGCTCGTCAATTTTGGGGCATAATAGTATGTATAGTTATTAAAATCGTTTTCAGCTTGTTCATTATTGATGAAAGCATAATATATTTTGACTAGAAGTCAAGATATTTGAGATTATAGTAGACGGGGGGGGGGGGGGGGGGCGCCTGGTGTCAGAGGTAAAAATCACGAGTATATGGTCACCAAAGTTTGGTGAATTCCCAAGCTTGAGAACCTGCAACATTTCTCATAAAGTATGTTGAGTCAAAAAAGAAATAAAATAACATAATATTATAACTTCTTTAATCGATAAAAATTATGCTGTGAGTGGAAAAATGCGGGTTTCTTCGAGCTCGTTTTTTTTTTTTTGACGAGCAGCTGATTTCCCCATGGTGCCTCACATTTACTTTGAAGGGACAATGGCGGAAGTCACAGTTACATTAAACTGTTGCCTTCGTTTGTTTTGATTAAAGAGATTTGTCACATGTTTGGTCCACCAATGCCATTAATTATCATAAAAAGAAAAAAAATGGAAAAGGTTGTAGTCACTATTTTTTTTTTAGAGACAAGTTAAACTCAAAGTATACCGACAGCTATCATTCAAGTTTTCAGCATCTCAACCTTCCTTTAACTATGCTCATATTTTACCCGTTTGCTTACTTAAAATAAATACACGTTGAGAAGCAATGGATGATCCAAGCAGTAAACGAAACTTTTGATAATCGATATTGTTGAATTTTATGAGGTTTCGCAGATTTTTATCTTTACTGTGAGCAGCCGAGTGAAACCGTGAGTCAATTGAACAGGCTAAATAAGAGTTAGGGCCATTTCACCTGGTATGTACGCTCCAACCGGGCGAGTTTAACCTGAGAGGAAACCGGCGTTCGAACCGCCGCGCAAAAACAGCCATTCGACTGGTCGGCGCGTCATCCACCTCACGCGTGGTTTAACCTGAGAATTTTACAGTACATCTAAGAACACTGTAAACCCTCTCAGGTTTAATCGCAGCGAGTGCACTGAGAATGACGATTTGCTTGCAACTTACTGTAAGGTATCGAATTATCGAATAAAAAAAGGAGGGTAAGAATACATGAAAAAAAGGGGGGGGGGGGGACAAGTGGTCCGAATTTTTTTTTAAAGGGGGGGGGGGTGGCATATTCAACCTCATACCCTTGTACTAGTAGGAACAAATATGTTTTATTTCTCCTTCAGTGAATAAAAGTACAAGAGATCATGAAATGTTAGTGATTTTAGTAAGTTACAGTGACAACTTTTCCCATTTAGGAACAAACCACTTTCATTTTTAAAAAAATATATAAACAAATGTACAACAGTTTTTAAAATGCACAGAAAATTGAGGTAGCCAACCCAGCACTGTTACTAATACTGAGGGTAATTTGCCAGTTACAAAGAGAAAAAAAAGAAGTTTTAATCACATAACAAGATTCTAGATAATGTTTCACGTTGTCGTCGGAAATTATAAACGGTGGGTATGTAATAAGGAGCAAGGGAGGGAGGGGGAGGGGGGTTAGTGAGCAAATAAACTAAAAATTAATAAGCGCGAAGGGGTGGGAGGTGGGGGGAGCTTCTTCGATACCTTAGAGAATGTGCTGCTCAAGGGGAAGAATCTTTTTAAAATCTTTAATTATTGAAAAAAAAAACCCATTTTTCTCGGACCCTGCTTAAAAATGGGTCCCTCGTTTAAACCATGTCATCAGATTTTATGTGCGGTAAATCATTTTGAAGATATTGATACTGACAAGAAAAGTCACTCGATGGCTGTCGTCGACGGAACGCACTGAACTGCAGCCAGATCAATTTTTGTTGAAACAACCGGTTCGGCCTCCCGGTTTAACTTGTTTCTAGCAGTTTTTCGTCCACATAATTATGCAGTTCTGACGCCAAGTTTGCCTTTCAATTCCGAACCTGCAGTTTGGAACGTAGTATGTGTAGGGATCCTAAAATCAGTTGTGCGTGGAAAGAGATCATTCATTGTCACTTTGTTGTGGCGTCTGTAGTAGAGGTGGGCAAAATCCGGATAAATATCCGGATAATCGGATAATCCTCAATAAGAAATTATCCGAATTCAGACTCTTTAACTCTTTTTCCTGACCCGTTTGCCGAAGTGGGTGCACCCATTTGTTGAAGTGATGCTAACCCGTTTGCCAAAGTGGTTCTAACCCATTTGCCGAAGCGGTTCATAAAATATTTTTGCCAAAGAGATGCACTAGCATATTATCCGAATTTTGCTAAAGCGACTCATTGCCCAGCCATAGTCGGTAGCCCAGTGGTTAGGCTACCAGACTCGTAATCGTGAGATTTCGGGTTCGGGGGTTCGAGCCCAGCTCGGTCCGACGTTGAGTCCTTGGGAGAGGCACTTTACGCGAATTTCCCACTTGGTCCCACTCTTTCAATAACCTAACAGCATTGATAGGGGCGTTAAACCCATACCATTTCAAAATTTAAAAAAAAATTATTTTTAAATTGGGGGGGGGGGGGGGGGGGCTCTTTGTGTACAGAGGTGTTGTTGGTGTTTGGATGAGATACAAGGGGCACAACAAGCTGATAAGTGACGTTGTGTAGTGTATTTTAGAGATCGTGTTTCTAGTTTCTGTTTCTATTTCTCCATCGATGGACGCGATTTCTATGTGCCGCACAATTGGATAGTTCCTGTAGTTTGTTTTTCACCACATGATTGTTCAAGGGATTATTATTTAGGCTAACCTCCAGGACATCTTCTGGTTTTGATGTTCTTATTCTCACGTCAAATTGTTAATTGCTTACAGATGTTAACTTTGACAGTGGTGTGACTTAAGACTTAAAGGGAATTGTACTTTAACCCTCTATTTGGGACTCGGCCTAGCACGGGAATATTGGTTTTCCATGCTCTATTCCGTTTTAGTAAGAATTTTACGACGTGCTGGAAACCGAGAAAATGGTCAAATTAACCAAAGATCAACACAATCGAATTTAACACGAGCGGGGTTGATTGTATTAGTCGTGTTTAGTTTTTCTCAAAACTGAAACATATTTGTGATGCATTTATTGTTGGCAGTTCCAGTGACACTAGTTTTGTATATTCTAACAGGTTTGCTCTGCTCGTATCTCTGTCGTAAACTCGTAGTGTAGGCCTACATGAACCCGAAACCCATAATTCCATTGTCCATCGTTCCAACTGGAATCAAACAAAAGGGATGCAACTATGAATGGCCGAGACTTTCCAGTTCTCGCCGATTGTTACCTGACGTAACGTTTGTTAAGCCACGCAGATGTTCTATGAATTCGTTTCCCCGCAACGCCCCGTTCTGATAAATGTTGTACGCCTATTCCAGCTCGTCTTCTCCTCATTTTGATAAGCAATCGACAGGGCCTGCTATTCCCCGCGGGGTTTCGTCCTAGCAATTAATTGTTTTGAATAATAGATACCATGCTCACCTTAGTACCCACTGTACGCACCTAAAGTAATATACAACGATTGAGGTTTTGTTGAGGATCGAGCAATGAAGTATGGAATAAGTCACGACGCCGTGGAATCATGAGCTCGTCATCCCGTGCTGCTGGTGGTGGTCACATTGGACACTTGCAAAGCAGGAACAAAATATTTGACTGTAAGTATATATCTACACTAGATCTAGATCTACTTCTGAATTAAATCTAGCTGAAATTTTCTATTGATTTTTCCTTTGTAAAATATGTGTAATGAAATCGGTTTAAAAAAAAATTTCACTGTACAACTATATACAGTGGCGTAAAAAACAAACTAACAACTGAAATAATGTATTCACCCATTGACCTATTTGACAGAAAAACCCACCCTGGGACCAAATGGTTTTACCTGAGAAATTTGAAATTTTGCACATAGCCTGATACACTTAATATCTCTGTATCATGACCCGACATATTTTTTTTACCAGTCATACTTTCTGAGCAACAACAAAATTTCCAAATCCATTTTTTATTGGAAGTTGTAGATCTACATTCCCCCATCGCTACCCTTGCTTAAAAACTTGCTGACGCATAGGTATCTCCCGAGGGAGAAGAAAATCCTTTTTATATGGGGAGCGACACATATTTTACTACCAAAATACTAAAACATAAGGACTTTGAAAAGAGCCCAAATGTACACACTTAAAGAATTGATTTCTTTTCCGTCGTCGATTCCCAACAGAATTCTCGATTTTGCAAAGTCCATTGGCGTTTTTAGTCAAATGTAAATAGCTGTTGTTGCCGACAATGTTATAGGTTAATGCTATTTCAAAAGATAAGTTTGCATTGTTTCGTGTTTGAATGCTTGCGTGGATTCTGTCTTGTTTGCAAGCCTGCTTCAATTTTTTTCATGCCTAAACGCTTGCATTCTTAAGTATTAAGAAGTGGGCTAGCATTCTTTCTTCTTTAAATGGTGGTTTGCATTCTTTCAGCGTTGAATGCTTGCTTGCATTCTTTTTGCTTGTATTGGTTCCTCCATTCCTTCTTGTTTTAATGTTGGTTTGTATCCTGTTTTTTTTTCTTTCTAAATGCTTGCTTGCATCTACTCTTGTAAGAATGCAGGCTTATTTTAATTCTTCTTTGAATGTTTGTATGGTTTCTGTTTTGCTTGAATCATTGCTTGTATTCTCTCTTGTTTGAATGCTTGTTGTATTCTCTCTTGTTTCAATGCTTGTTGCATTTTGCCTTTGTTTGAATGCTTGCTTGCATTCTGTAATCTTAAAATGCTTGCTGGCATTTTGTCTTGTTTGAATGCTTGTTTTAATGTTGGTTTGCATCCTGTTTTATCTGAATGCTGGCTTGCATCTACTCTTGTAAGAATGCAGGCTTATTTTAATTCTTCTTTGAATGTGTGTTTGGTTTCTGTTTTGCTTGAATCGTTGCTTGTATTCTCTCTTGTTTGAATGCTTGCTTGCATTCTGTAATTTTAAAATGCTTGCTGGCATTGTGTCTTGTTTGAATGCATGTTCGCATCCCCCCCTCCCTTCCCCCCACCCTTGAACTCCTTCTGTCGTATTTAAAAGCACGTGCACATTATTAATTCCTTCTTGAATATTTGCTTGCATTCTGGTTTATTTGAATGCATGTTTGCATTCTGACCCTCTTGAATGCTTGCTTGCATTCTACCGCGCTTTAATGCTTGCTTGACTTCTATCTTGTTTGAATGATTCTTCGGTTTCTGTTTTTTAAAAATACTTCCTTGCATTATATCTTGGGTGAGTGCTTTATTGCATTCTGTCTTACTTGAATCCTTTCATGCACTCTATCTTGCTTAAATGCTTGCATATTGTTATTCGGTCCTTCTTGAATTCTTGTTTTTATTTTATCTTTTTTGAAAGCTTGTTCGCAATCTGTTTTTTCTTAAATGCTTGCTTGCAGTCTCTCTTGTTTGAATGCGTGTTCGCATTCCGTCTTGCTTTAATTGTTGCTTACATCCTGTCTTGTTTGAATGTTTGCTTGCATTTTGTCTTCCTTGAATACTTGTTCATATTCTGTCTTACTTGAATGCATTTTTGCATTCTTTCCTTCTTGAATGCTTGCTTGCATTTTCTCTGGTTTGAATGCTTGTTTGCATTCTGTCTTCTTTGGACGCATGTTCGCAGTCTTTACTTCTTGAAAGCTTTCCTGGATTCTGTCTTGTTAGAATGCTTGAATGCATTCTGTCTTGCATGAATAGGCTACTTGTCTGCGTCCTATCAAGGGCGCGTACATATTACGGTCCCCAAAGAGTAGTATTGAAGACGTGAACATGTGTAGCAACGATGGTGCATTGCTTGTTTTACATTCTGTCTTGTTCGAATTCTTTTTTACATTCCGTCTAGCTTGAACTTGAATTCATTTTTGCATTCTGTTTTCCTTATTATCATATTATGTCTTATTGAACACATGTTCGCATTCTTTCCTTCTTTAATGCTTGCTTGCATTCTGTGTGGTTTGAATGGTTCTAAGCATTCTATCTCACTTGATTTCTTGTTTGCATTCCTTCCTTCTTGAATGTCTGCTTGGATTATGTCTTGCTTGATTGCTTTGTATTCTATCTTGTTCGCTGCTTGCATTCTATCTTGTTGGAATGTTTGTATTTTGTCTTAACTGAATGCTTGTTTGCATGCTGTAACGTTTTCCTTTGAACACTTGTTCGTATTTTTTCCTTCGTATATGCTTGCTTGGATTCTGACTTGCTTGAACGTTTGGTTGTATTCTGTTTTGTTTGAATGCTTGTTTACATCCTGTCTTGCTTGAAGGCATGTTTGCATTCCTTCCTTCTTGAACTCTTGTTTGTATTTTGTCTTCCTTGAATGCTTGCTCGCATTCTGGCTTCCCTGAGTGCTTGCTTGCATTTTGTCTGTTGTGAATGCTTGTCTTCTTTCTATCTTACTTGTATGATTTTCGAATTCTGTATTGTTTGGATGCATGTTTCCATTGACTCCTTCTTGATTGCTTGCTTTGATACTGTCTGGCTTCAATTCTGGTTTGCAATCTCTTTTGCTTGAATGATTGTTTGCATTCTGTCTTGATAGGATGCGTGTTCGCTTTCTTTCCTTCTTGAGTGCTTGCTTGGAATCTCTCTTGCTTGGACGCTAGCACACCTTCTGTCTCGTTTGAATGCGTGTTTGCATTCTTTCTCTCTTGAGTCCTTGGTTGTTTTCTGCCTATCTTGAAAAGTTGTTTACATTCAGTCTTTTTTAGATGTATGTTTACATTCTCTACTTCGTGAATGCCTGAGTGGATTCTGTCTCTCTTGAATGCTACTTTGCCTTCCGTAGTGTTTGAATGCATGCTTGCATTTTGCTTATTTGAATGCGTGTATGCATTCTGTCAAGCTCAAATCCTTGCTTGTATTATTATCTTGCTTGATTGCTTGCTTGCATTCTGTCTCATTTGAAGGCCTGCTCTCTCTCTCTCTCTCTCTCTCTCTCTCTCTCTCTCTCTCTCTCTCTCTCTCTCTCTCTCTCTCTCTCTCTCTCTCTCTCTCTTTCTTGAATTGTTGTTTTCCTGCATGATTACATTCTGCCTTCATTGTATGCTTGATTGTATTCTGACTTTTATTTGAATGTTTGCTTGCGTTCTTACGTATTCGAATGCTTGTGCGCATTTTGTGTTCATCGAATGATTGTACGCATTCTGGCTCGCTGGATTGCACTTTAGCATTCATTTCTCCTTGAATGCTTGTTTGCATTGTGTCTTGATAGGATGCTTCCTTGCATTCTGTCTGATTTAAATTCTTGTGTGTATTATGTCTTGCGGACTCGTTGCCTTCATTCTGTCTGGCTATAATGCTTGTCTGTATGCCGTGGTTGGATGCATGTTTGCTTTCTTGTTTGCCTGCATTCTGTGTTATTTGAATACGTGCATGCATTCTGTCTAGATTGAATCCTTGCTCGCATTCCTCGCTTGCTTAATTCCTTGGTTGCATCCTGACTCGTTTGAAGGCTTGCTCCCATTCTGTCGGTCTTGAACGCTTGCTTGCACGCTGTCTTGCTCGAATACTTCTTCTCATTCTTTAAAAAAAATTTGAATGCATGTTTGCATTTTGTCTTATTTGAATGCTTATTTGCATTTTTTTCTCTCTTGGGTCCTTGATTACTTTCTGCCTATCTTGGATCCTTGTTTGCATTCAGTCTTGTTTAGATGATGTTTGCATTTTCTCCTTCTTGAATGTCTGCATGGAATCGGTCTCGCTAATATTCTACTTTGCACTCTCTTTTACCTGAATGCTTGCTTTCATTCTGTCTTGCTTGAATGCTTGCTTGCATTCTGTCTGCTTTGAATGCTTGTTTGCATTCTGTCTATTTATAATGCATATTTGCATTCTTTCCGTCTTGAGTACTTGTTTGGATTCTGTCTTGCTTGAATGCGTGCTTACATTCTGTCTTGTTTGAATGCTTGCTGCCATTCTGTCTTTCTTGAAATCTGTCTTGCTTGAATGCTTCAAAGCATTATTTTTGCTTCAACGTTAGCTTGCCATCTGTCTTGCTTAATTCTTTGCGTGCATTCTGTCTGGCTGGAATCCTTGTTCGCATTCTGTCTTGTTTGAATGCTTGTTTGCATTCTGTCCTTCTTGAATGCTTGTTTGCAGTCTGCCTTGATTAGATGAATGTTTCCTTTCTTTCCTTCTTGAGAGCTTGTTTGGATTCTCTCTTGCTTGAACGCTTCAACACCTTCGGTCTCGTTTGAATGAGTGTTTGATTTCTGTGTTATCTGAATGCCAGATTGTATTCCTCTCTTGCTTGAATGCTTCCTTGCATTCTGTCTTGTTTGAATTCGTGTATGCATTCTGTTTAACTTGAATCCCAGCTTGTGTTCCTCTCTTGCTTGATTGCTTGTTTGCACTGTCTCGTTTGAAGCTTGCTTACATTCTCTCTTGCTTGAATGCTTTATTGCATTTTTCTTGCTTCAATGTTTGCTAGCATTCTTTTTTACTTGAGTCCTTGCTTGCATTCTGTCTTGCTGGAATGCAGTCTGCCTTGATTAGTTGCAAGTTTCCTTTCTTTTGCTTTTTGAGTATTTGTTTGCATACTATTTTGCTTGAACGCTTGAACACCGTTGGTCTAGTTTGAATGCTTGTTTGCATTCTGTCTTATTTGAATGTTGTTGCTTTTTTTTATTGCTTTCCATCTAGCTTAAATGTTTCCTTGCTTTCTGTCTTGTTTGAATGCTCGTTTGCTTTCTGTCCTGCTTGAATGCTTGTTTGCATTCTGATTTTTTAAAATGCATATTTGCATTCTTTCAGTTATCTGTACTTGCTTGGATTCTGTCTTGCTTGAATGCATGCTTACATTCTGTTTTATTTGAATGCGTGTATGCATTCTGTCTTGCTTTTGTCCTTGCTTGTGTTCCTCTCTTGCTACATTGCTTGCTTGCATTCTGTCTTGCTTGAATCCTTGTTCGCATTCTTTCTTGTTTGAATGCTTGTTTGCATTCTGTCCTTCTTGAATGCGTGTTTGCAGTCTGCCTTGATTAGATGCATGTTTACTTTCTTTCCTTCATGAGAGCTTGCTTGGATTCTTTCATGCTTGAACACTTAAACACCTTCAGTTTCGTTTACATTCTTGTTTGCTTTCTGTGTTATCAAAATGTCTGATTGCATTCCTCTCTTGCTTGAATGCTTCCTTCCATTTTGTCTTGTTTAAATGCTTGCCTGCATTCTGTCTTATTTGAATGTATGTATGCATTCTGTCTAGCTTGAAACTTTTCTTGCATTCCTCTCTTGCTTGATAGCTTGCTTGCATTCCGCTTCGTTTGAAGGCTTGCTCTCATTCTGTCTTTATCGTACACTTGCTTGTGTTTTGTCGTGCTTGAATCTTTGTTGGTGTCCTGTCTTTCTTGAATGCTAGTTCTCATTCTGTTGTGCCTGAACCGTTGTTTTCAGTCTGTTTTGCTTGAAGGCTTCTTTGCATTCTGATTTTTTTAAATGCATATTTCGTCGGCAGAGAATTCTAACCGTCTAACTCGAAATTTTCTCGAATTGCTTTTTTCATTAAAATAGGTCGACATAACGAATGGCTACGTC
>NW_004798776.1:0-24735 GCF_000002075.1 Aplysia californica | reverse complement strand
AATTCTTCTTTGAATGTTTGTATGGTTTCTGTTTTGCTTGAATCGTTGCTTGTATTCTCTGTTGTTTGAATGCTTGTTGTATTCTCTCTTGTTTGAATCCTTGTTGCATTTTGTCTTTGTTTGAATGCTTGCTTGCATTCTGTAATTTAAAATGCTTGCTGGCATTGTGTCTTGTTTGAATGCTTGTTTTAATGTTGGTTTGCATCCTGTTTTATCTGAATGCTTGCTTGCATCTACTCTTGTAAGAATGCAGGCTTATTTTAATTCTTCTTTGAATGTGTGTTTGGTTTCTGTTTTGCTTGAATCGTTGCTTGTATTCTCTCTTGTTTGAATGCTTGTTGTATTCTCTCTTGTTTGAATCCTTGTTGCATTTTGTCTTTGTTTGAATGCTTGCTTGCATTCTGTAATTTAAAATGCTTGCTGGCATTGTGTCTTGTTTGAATGCTTGTTTTAATGTTGGTTTGCATCCTGTTTTATCTGAATGCTTGCTTGCATCTACTCTTGTAAGAATGCAGGCTTATTTTAATTCTTCTTTGAATGTGTGTTTGGTTTCTGTTTTGCTTGAATCGTTGCTTGTATTCTCTCTTGTTTGAATGCTTGCTTGCATTCTGTAATTTTAAAATGCTTGCTGGCATTGTGTCTTGTTTGAATGCATGTTCGCATCCCCCCCTCCCTTCCCCCCACCCTTGAACTCCTTCTGTCTTATTTAAAAGCACGTGCACATTATTAATTCCTTCTTGAATATTTGCTTGGATTCTGGTTTATTTGAATGCATGTTTGCATTCTGACCCTCTTGAATGCTTGCTTGCATTCTACCGCGCTTTAATGCTTGCTTGACTTCTATCTTGTTTGAATGATTCTTCGGTTTCTGTTTTTAAAAAATACTTCCTTACATTATATCTTGGGTGAGTGCTTCATTGCATTTTGTCTTACTTGAATCCTTTCAAGCACTCTATCTTGCTTAAATGCTTGCATATTGTTATTCGGTCCTTCTTGAATTCTTGTTTTTATTTTATCTTTTTTGAAAGCTTGTTCGCAATCTGTTTTTGTTAAATGCTTGCTTGCAGTCTCTCTTGTTTGAATGCGTGCTTGCATTCCGTCTTGCTTTAATTGTTGCTTACATCCTGTCTTGTTTGAATGTTTGCTTGCATTTTGTCTCCCTTGAATACTTGTTCATATTCTGTCTTACTTGAATGCATATTTGCATTCTTTCCTTCTTGAATGCTTGCTTGCATTTCCTCTGGTTTGAATGCTTGTTTGCATTCTGTCTTCTTTGGACGCATGTTCTCAGTCTTTACTTCTTGAAAGCTTTCCTGGATTCTGTCTTGTTCGAATGCTTGAATGCATTCTGTCTTGCATGAATAGGCTACTTTTGTGCGTCCTATCAAGGGCGCGTACATATTACGGTCCCCAAAGAGTAGTATTGAAGACGTGAACATGTGTAGCAACGACTGTGTAGATGGTGCATTGCTTGTTTTACATTCTGTCTTGCTCGAATACTTTTTTACATTCTGTCTAGCTTGAATTCATGTTTGCATTCTGTTTTCCTTGAATGCTTGTTCGCATTATCATCATATTATGTCTTATTGAACACATTTTCGCATTCTTCCCTTCTTTAATGCTTGCTTGCATTCTGTGTGGTTTGAATAGTTCTTAGCATTCTATCTCACTTGATTTCTTGTTTGCATTCCTTCCTTCTTGAATGCCTGCTTGGATTATGTCTTGCTTGATTGCTTTGTATTCTATCTTGTTCGCTGCTTGCATTCTATCTTGTTGGAATGTTTGCATTCTGTCTTAACTGAATGCTTGTTTGCATGCTGTAACGTTTTCCTTTGAACACTTGTTCGTATTTTTTCCTTCGTATATGCTTTCTTGGATTCTGACTTGCTTGAACGTTTGGTTGTATTCTGTTTTGTTTGAATGCTTGTTTACATCCTGTCTTGCTTGAAAGCATGTTTGCATTCCTTCCTTCTTGAACTCTTGTTTGTATTCTGTCTTCCTTGAATGCTTGCTCGCATTCTGGCTTCCCTGAGTGCTTGCTTGCATTTTGTCTGTTGTGAATGCTTGTTTTCTTTCTGTCTTACTTGTATGATTGTTCGAATTCTGTCTCGTTTGGATGCATGTTTTCATTGACCCCTTCTTGATTGCTTGCTTTGATACTGTCTGGCTTCAATTCTGGTTTGCAATCTCTTTTGCTTGAATGATTGTTCGCATTCTGTCTTGATAGGATGCGTGTTCGCTTTCTTTCCTTCTTGAGTGCTTGCTTGAAATCTCTCTTGCTTGGACGCTAGCACACCTTCTGTCTCGTTTGAATGCGTGTTTGCATTCTTTCTCTCTTGAGTCCTTGGTTGTTTTCTGCCTATCTTGAAACCTTGTTTACATTCAGTCTTGTTCAGATGTATATTTACATTCTCTACTTCGTGAATGCCTGAGTGGATTCTGTCTCTCTTGAATGCTACTTTGCCTTCCGTAGTGTTTGAATGCATGCTTGCATTTTGCTTATTTGAATGCGTGTATGCATTCCGTCAAGCTCAAATCCTTGCTTGTATTATTATCTTGCTTGATTGCTTGCTTGCATTCTGTCTCATTTGAAGGCCTGCTCTCTCTCTCTCTCACTCTCTCTCTCTCTCTCTCTCTCTCTCTCTCTCTCTCTCTCTCTCTCTCTCTATCTATCTCTCTCTCTCTCTCTCTATCTCTCTCTGTCTTTCTTGAATTGTTGTTTGCCTGCATGATTACATTCTGCCTTCTTTGTATGCTTGATTGTATTCTGACTTTTATTTGAATGTTTGCTTGCGTTCTTACGTATTCGAATGCTTGTGCGCATTTTGTGTTCATCGAATGATTGTACGCATTCTGGCTCGCTGGATTGCACTTTAGCATTCATTTCTCCTTGAATGCTTGTTTGCATTGTGTCTTGATAGGATGCTTCCTTGCATTCTGTCTGATTTAAATTCTTGTGTGTATTCTGTCTTGTGGAATCGTTGCCTTCATTCTGTCTGGCTATAATGTTTGTCTGTATGCCGTGGTTGGATGCATGTTTGCTTTCTTGTTTGCCTGCATTCTGTCTTATTTGAATACGTGCATGCATTCTGCTTAGACTGAATTCTTGCTCGCATTCCTCGCTTGCTTAATTCCTTGGTTGCATCCTGATTCGTTTGAAGGCTTGCTCCCATTCTGTCGGTCTTGAACGCTTGCTTGCACGCTGTCTTGCTCGAATATTTTTTCTCATTCTTTGAATGCATGTTTGCATTTTGTCTTATTTGAATGCTTAATTGCATTCTTTCTCTCTTGGGTCCTTGATTACTTTCTGCCTATCTTGGATCCTTGTTTGCATTCAGTCTTGTTTAGATGATGTTTGCATTTTCTCATTCTTGAATGTCTGCATGGAATCGGTCTCGCTAATATTCTACTTTGCACTCTCTTTTACCTGAATGCTTGCTTTCATTCTGTCTTGCTTGAATGCTTGCTTGCATTCTGTCTGCTTTGAATGCTTGTTTGCATTCTGTCTATTTATAATGCATATTTGCATTCTCTCCGTCTTCAGTACTTGCTTGGATTCTGTCTTGCTTGAATGCGTGCTTACATTCTGTCTTGTTTGAATGCTTGCTGCCATTCTGTCTTTCTTGAAATCTGTCTTGCTTGAATGCTTCAAAGCATTATTTTTGCTTCAACGTTAGCTTGCCATCTGTCTTGCTTAATTCTTTGCGTGCATTCTGTCTGGCTGGAATCCTTGTTCGCATTCGGTCTTGTTTGAATGCTTGTTTGCATTCCGTCTGGCTTGAATGCTTGTTTGCAGTCTGCCTTGATTAGATTAATGTTTCCTTTCTTTCCTTCTTGAGAGCTTGTTTGGATTCCCTCTTGCTTGAACGCTTCAACACCTTTCGGTCTCGTTTGAATGAGTGTTTGATTTCTGTGTTATCTGAATGCCAGATTGTATTCCTCTCTTGCTTGAATGCTTCCTTGCATTCTGTCTTGTTTGAATTCGTGTATGCATTCTGTTTAACTTGAATCCCAGCTTGTGTTCCTCTCTTGCTTGATTGCTTGTTTGCACTGTCTCGTTTGAAGCTTGCTTACATTCTCTCTTGCTTGAATGCTTTATTGCATTTTTCTTGCTTCAATGTTTGCTAGCATTCTTTTTTACTTGAGTCCTTGCTTGCATTCTGTCTTGCTGGAATCCATGATCGCATTCTTTCTTTCTTGAATGCTTGCTTGCATTCTGTCTTGCTTGAATGCAGTCTGCCTTGATTAGTTGCATGTTTCCTTTCTTTTGCTTTTTGAGTATTTGTTTGCATACTATTTTGCTTGAACGCTTGAACACCGTTAATCTCGTTTGAATGCTTGTTTGCATTCTGTCTTATTTGAATGTTGTTGTTTTTTTCTTTCCGTCTTGCTTAAATGTTTCCTTGCTTTCTGTCTTGTTTGAATGCTGGTTTGCTTTCTGTCTTGCTTAAATGCTTGTTTTCTTTCTGATTTTTAAAAATGCATATTTGCATTCTTTCAGTTATCTGTACTTGCTTGGATTCTGTCTTGCTTGAATGCATGCTTACATTTTTTCTTATTTGAATGCGTGTATGCATTCTGTCTTGCTTGAGTCCTTGCTTGTGTTCCTCTCTTGCTACATTGCTTGCTTGCATTCTGTCTTGCTTGAATCCTTGTTCGCATTCTTTTTTGTTTGAATGCTTGTTTGCATTCTGTCCTTCTTGAATGCGTGTTTGCAGTCTGCCTTGATTAGATGCATGTTTACTTTCTTTCCTTCATGAGAGCTTGCTTGGATTCTTTCATGCTTGAACACTTAAACACCTTCAGTTTCGTTTACATTCTTGTTTGCTTTCTGTGTTATCAAAATGTCTGATTGCATTCCTCTCTTGCTTGAATGCTTCCTTCCATTTTGTCTTGTTTAAATGCTTGCCTGCATTCTGTCTTATTTGAATGTAAGTTTTGTCGTGCTTGAATCTTTGTTGGCGTCCTGTCTTTCTTGAATGCTAGTTCTCATTCTGTTGTGCCTGAACGGTTGTTTTCAGTCTGTTTTGCTTGAAGGTTTCTTTGCATTTTGATTTTGTTAAATGCATATTTGCATTCTTTCCGTCTTTAGTACTTGCTTGGATACTCTCTTGCTTGAATGCCTACCTGCATTCTGTCTTATTTGAATGCGTGCATACATTCTGACCAGCTTGAATGCTTGCTTGTATTCCTTTCTTGCGTGATTGCTCGCTTGCATTCTGTCTCGTTTGAAGCTTGCTGTCCTTGTGCCTTGCTTGTAAGCTTGCTAGGAATCTGCCTTGATTGGATGCTTTATTGCATTCTTTTTTTTCAACGTTTGCTTGCATTCTGCCTTGTTTGCAGACAATCTTGCTGGAATCCTTGTTCACATTATGTCTTATTTGAAAGCTTGTTTGCATCCCGTCTTGCTTTAATGCTTGTTTGCAATCTGACTTGATTAGATGCATGTTTGCTTTCTTTCTTTCTTGAGAGCGTGCTTGGATTCTCTTTTGCTTGAAAGCTTCAACACCTTCGGTATCGTTTGAATGCGTGTTTGATTTCGGTGTTATCTGATTGCCGGATTGCACTCCTCTCTTGCTTGAATGCTTCCTTGCATTCTGTCTATTTTGAATGCTTGACTGCATTCTGTTTTATTTGAATGCGTCTATGCATTCGGTCTGGCTTGAATTCTTGCTTGTATTCATCTCTTGCTTGATTGTTTGCTTGCACCTTGTCTTGTTTGAAGCTTGCTGACATTCTGTCAGCTTAAATGTTTTATTTCATTCTTCTGTCTTCAATGTTTGCTTGCATTCTGTCTTGCTTGAGTCTTTGCTTGCATTCTGTTTGCTGGAATCTTGTTCCCATTCTTTTTGATTTAAATGCTTGTTTGCATTCCGTCCTGTTTGAATCCTTGCTTGTGTTTCTCTCTTGCTTGGTTGCTTGCTTGAACTCTGTCTTGTTTGAAGCTTGCTCACAATCTCTCTTGCTTGAATGCTTTATTGCATTCTTTTTGCTTGAAAGTTTGCTTGCATTCTGTCTTGCTTGATTCCTTGCTTGCAGTCTGCCATGCTGGAATCCTTGTTCACATTCTGTCTTGTTTGAATGCTTGTTTGCATTCCGTCCTTCTCGAATGCTTGTTTGCATTCTGTCTTGCTTGGAGCATGATTGCATTCTCTCTATCTTGAATGCTTTCTCGGATATTGTCTTTCTTGAATGCTAGTTTGCATTCTGTCTTGCGTGAATGCTTGTTTGCATTCGGATTATTTTAAATGCATATTTGCATTCTCTCCGTCTTCAGTACTTGCTTGGATTCTGTCTTGCTTGAATGCATGCTTTCATTCTGTCTTGTTTGAATGCTCGTTTGCATTCTTTCTTGCTTGAATGCTAGTTTGCATTCTGTCTTGCTTGAATGCTTGTTTGCATTCGGATTATTTTAAATGCATATTTGCATTCTCTCCGTCTTCAGTACTTGCTTGGATTCTGTCTTGCTTGAATGCATACTTTCATTCTGTCTTGTTTGAATGCTCGTTTGCATTCTTTCTTGCTTGAATGCTTGTTTGCATTCTGTCTTGCTTGAACCCTTGCTTGTGTTTCTCTCTTTCTTGGTTGCTTGCTTGAACTCTGTCTTCTTTGAAGCTTGCTCACAATCTCTCTTGCTTGAATGCTTTATTGCATTCTTTTTGCTTGAAAGTTTGCTTGCATTCTGTCTTGCTTGATTCCTTGCTTGCAGTCTGCCATGCTGGAATCCTTGTTCACATTCTGTCTTGTTTGAATGCTTGTTTGCATTCCGTCCTTCTCGAATGCTTGTTTGCATTCTGTCTTGTTTGGAGCATGATTGCATTCTCTCTATCTTAAATGCTTTCTTGGATATTGTCTTTCTTGAATGCTAGTTTGCATTTTGTATTGCGTGAATGCTTGTTTGCATTCGGATTATTTTAAATGCATATTTGCATTCTCTCCGTCTTCAGTACTTGATTGGATTCTGTCTTGCTTGAATTCCTGCTTTCATTCTGTCTTGTTTGAATGCTCGTTTGTATTCTTTCTTGCTTGAATGCTAGTTTGCATTCTGTCTTGCTTGAATCCTTGCTTGTGTTTCTCTATTGCTTGGTTGCTTGCTTGAACTCTGTCTTGTTTGAAGCTTGCTGACAATCTCTCTTGCTTGAATGCTTTATTGCATTCTTTTTGCTTGGAAGTTTGCTTGCATTCTGTCTTGCTTGATTCCTTGCTTGCAGTCTGCCATGCTGGAATCCTTGTTCACATTCTGTCTTGTTTGAATGCTTGTTTGCATTCCGTCCTTCTCGAATGCTTGTTTGCATTCTGTCTTGTTTGGAGCATGATTGCATTCTCTCTATCTTAAATGCTTTCTTGGATATTGTCTTTCTTGAATGCTAGTTTGCATTTTGTATTGCGTGAATGCTTGTTTGCATTCGGATTATTTTAAATGCATATTTGCATTCTCTCCGTCTTCAGTACTTGCTTGGATTCTGTCTTGCTTGAATTCCTGCTTTCATTCTGTCTTGTTTGAATGCTCGTTTGTATTCTTTCTTGCTTGAATGCTAGTTTGCATTCTGTCTTGCTTGAATCCTTGCTTGTGTTTCTCTATTGCTTGGTTGCTTGCTTGAACTCTGTCTTGTTTGAAGCTTGCTGACAATCTCTCTTGCTTGAATGCTTTATTGCATTCTTTTTGCTTGAAAGTTTGCTTGCATTCTGTCTTGCTTGATTCCTTGCTTGCAGTCTGCCATGCTGGAATCCTTGTTCACATTCTGTCTTGTTTGAATGCTTGTTTGCATTCCGTCCTTCTCGAATGCTTGTTTGCATTCTGTCTTGTTTGGAGCATGATTGCATTCTCTCTATCTTAAATGCTTTCTTGGATATTGTCTTTCTTGAATGCTAGTTTGCATTTTGTATTGCGTGAATGCTTGTTTGCATTCGGATTATTTTAAATGCATATTTGCATTCTCTCCGTCTTCAGTACTTGCTTGGATTCTGTCTTGCTTGAATTCCTGCTTTCATTCTGTCTTGTTTGAATGCTCGTTTGTATTCTTTCTTGCTTGAATGCTAGTTTGCATTCTGTCTTGCTTGAATCCTTGCTTGTGTTTCTCTATTGCTTGGTTGCTTGCTTGAACTCTGTCTTGTTTGAAGCTTGCTGACAATCTCTCTTGCTTGAATGCTTTATTGCATTCTTTTTGCTTGGAAGTTTGCTTGCATTCTGTCTTGCTTGATTCCTTGCTTGCAGTCTGCCATGCTGGAATCCTTGTTCACATTCTGTCTTGTTTGAATGCTTGTTTGCATTCCGTCCTTCTCGAATGCTTGTTTGCATTCTGTCTTGTTTGGAGCATGATTGCATTCTCTCTATCTTAAATGCTTTCTTGGATATTGTCTTTCTTGAATGCTAGTTTGCATTTTGTATTGCGTGAATGCTTGTTTGCATTCGGATTATTTTAAATGCATATTTGCATTCTCTCCGTCTTCAGTACTTGATTGGATTCTGTCTTGCTTGAATTCCTGCTTTCATTCTGTCTTGTTTGAATGCTCGTTTGTATTCTTTCTTGCTTGAATGCTAGTTTGCATTCTGTCTTGCTTGAATCCTTGCTTGTGTTTCTCTATTGCTTGGTTGCTTGCTTGAACTCTGTCTTGTTTGAAGCTTGCTGACAATCTCTCTTGCTTGAATGCTTTATTGCATTCTTTTTGCTTGGAAGTTTGCTTGCATTCTGTCTTGCTTGATTCCTTGCTTGCAGTCTGCCATGCTGGAATCCTTGTTCACATTCTGTCTTGTTTGAATGCTTGTTTGCATTCCGTCCTTCTCGAATGCTTGTTTGCATTCTGTCTTGTTTGGAGCATGACGGCATACTCTCTATCTTGAATGCTTTCTCGGATATTGTCTTTCTTGAATGCTAGTTTGCATTCTGTATTGCGTGAATGCTTGTTTGCATTCGGATTATTTTAAATGCATATTTGCATTCTCTCCGTCTTCAGTACTTGCTTGGATTCTGTCTTGCTTGAATGCATGCTTTCATTCTGTCTTGTTTGAATGCTCGTTTGCATTCTTTCTTGCTTGAATGCTAGTTTGCATTCTGTCTTGCTTGAATCCTTGCTTGTGTTTCTCTCTTGCTTGGTTTCTTGCCTGTACTCTGTCTTGTTTGAAGCTTGCTCACAATCTCTCTTGCTTGAATGCTTTATTGCATTCTTTTTGCTTGAAAGTTTGCTTGCATTCTGTCTTGCTTGATTCCTTGGTTGCAGTCTGCCATGCTGGAATCCGTGTTCACATTCTGTCTTGTTTGAATGCTTGTTTGCATTCCGTCCTTCTCGAATGCTTGTTTGCATTCTGTCTTGTTTGGAGCATGAATTCATTCTCTCTACCTTGAATGCTTTCTCGGATATTGTCTTTCTTGAATGCTAGTTTGCATTCTGTCTTGCGTGAATGCTTGTTTGCATTCGGATTATTTTAAATGCATATTTGCATTCTCTCAGTCTTCAGTACTTGCTTGGATTCTGTCTTGCTTTAATGCATGCTTTCATTCTGTCTCGTTTGAATGCTCGTTTGCATTCTTTCTTGCTTGAATGCTAGTTTGCATTCTGTCTTGCGTGAATGCTTGTTTGCATTTGGATTATTTTAAATGCATATTTGCATTCTCTCCGTCTTCAGTACTTGCTTGGATTCTGTCTTGCTTGAATGCATGCTTTCATTCTGTCTTGTTTGAATGCTCGTTTGCATTCTTTCTCGCTTGAATGCTTGTTTGCATTCTTTCTTGCTTGAATCCTTGCTTGTGTTTCTCTCTTGCTTGGTTGCTTGCTTGTACTCTGTCTTGTTTGAAGCTTGCTCACAATCTCTCTTGCTTGAATGCTTTATTGCAATTTTTTTGCTTGAAAGTTTGCTTGCATTCTGTCTTGCTTGATTCCTTGCTTGCAGTCTGCCATGCTGGAATCCTTGTTCAAATTCTGTCTTGTTTGAATGCTTGTTTGCATTCCGTCCTTCTCGAATGCTTGTTTGCATTCTGTCTTGTTTGGAGCATGATTGCATTCTCTCTATCTTGAATGCTTTCTCGGATATTGTCTTTCTTGAATGCTAGTTTGCATTCTGTCTTGCGTGAATGCTTGTTTGCATTCGGATTATTTTAAATGCATATTTGCATTCTCTCCGTCTTCAGTACTTGCTTGGATTCTGTCTTGCTTGAATGCATGCTTTCATTCTGTCTTGTTTGAATGCTCGTTTGCATTCTTTCTTGCTTGAATGCTAGTTTGCATTCTGTCTTGCGTGAATGCTTGTTTCCATTTGGATTATTTTAAATGCATATTTGCATTCTCTCCGTCTTCAGTACTTGCTTGGATTCTGTCTTACTTGAATGCATGCTTTCATTCTGTCTTGTTTGAATGCTCGTTTGCATTCTTTCTCGCTTGAATGCTTGTTTGCATTCTTTCTTGCTTGAATCCTTGCTTGTGTTTCTCTCTTGCTTGGTTGCTTGCTTGTACTCTGTCTTGTTTGAAGCTTGCTCACAATCTCTCTTGCTTGAATGCTTTATTGCAATTTTTTTGCTTGAAAGTTTGCTTGCATTCTGTCTTGCTTGATTCCTTGCTTGCAGTCTGCCATGCTGGAATCCTTGTTCAAATTCTGTCTTGTTTGAATGCTTGTTTGCATTCCGTCCTTCTCGAATGCTTGTTTGCATTCTGTCTTGTTTGGAGCATGATTGCATTCTCTCTATCTTGAATGCTTTCTCGGATATTGTCTTTCTTGAATGCTAGTTTGCATTCTGTCTTGCGTGAATGCTTGTTTGCATTCGGATTATTTTAAATGCATATTTGCATTCTCTCCGTCTTCAGTACTTGCTTGGATTCTGTCTTACTTGAATGCATGCTTTCATTCTGTCTTGTTTGAATGCTCGTTTGCATTCTTTTTTGCTTGAATGCTAGTTTGCATTCTGCCTAGCTTGAATCCTTGCTTGTGTTTCTCTCTTGCTTGGTTGCTTACTTGAACTCTGTCTTGTTTGAAGCTTGCTCATAATCTCTCTTGCTTGAATGCTTTATTGCATTCTTTTTGCTTGAAAGTTTGCTTGCATTCTGTCTTGCTTGATTCTTTGCCTGCAGTCTGCCATGCTGGAATCCTTGTTCACAATCTGTCTTGTTTGAATGCTTGTTTGCATTCCGTCCTTCTCGAATGCTTGTTTGCATTCTGTCTTGTTTGGAGCATGATTGCATTCTCTCTATCTTGAATGCTTTCTCGGATATTGTCTTTCTTGAATGCTAGTTTGCATTCTGTCTTGCGTGAATGCTTGTTTGCATTCGGATTATTTTAAATGCATATTTGCATTCTCTCCGTCTTCAGTACTTGCTTGGATTCTGTCTTGCTTGAATGCATGCTTTCATTCTGTCTTGTTTGAATGCTCGTTTGCATTCTTTCTTGCTTGAATGCTAGTCTGCATTCTGTCTTGCTTGAATCCTTGCTTGTGTTTCTCTCTTGCTTGGTTGCTTGCTTGAACTCTGTCTTCTTTGAAGCTTGCTCGCAATCTCTCTTGGTTGAATGCTTTATTGCATTCTTTTTGTTTGGAAGTTTGCTTGCATTCTGTCTTGCTTGATTCCTTGCTTGCAGTCTGCCATGCTGGAATCCTTGTTCACATTCTGTCTTGTTTGAATGCTTGTTTGCATTCCGTCCTTCTCGAATGCTTGTTTGCATTCTGTCTTGTTTGGAGCATGATTGCATTCTCTCTATCTTGAATGCTTTCTCGGATATTGTCTTTCTTGAATGCTAGTTTGCATTCTGTCTTGCGTGAATGCTTGTTTGCATTCGGATTATTTTAAATGCATATTTGCATTCTCTCCGTCTTCAGTACTTGCTTGGATTCTGTCTTGCTTGAATGCATGCTTTCATTCTGTCTTGTTTGAATGCTCGTTTGCATTCTTTCTTGCTTGAATGCTAGTCTGCATTCTGTCTTGCTTGAATCCTTGCTTGTGTTTCTCTCTTGCTTGGTTGCTTGCTTGAACTCTGTCTTGTTTGAAGCTTGCTCACAATCTCTCTTGCTTGAATGCTTTATTGCATTCTTTTTGCTTGAAAGTTTGCTTGCATTCTGTCTTGCTTGATTCTTTGCCTGCAGTCTGCCATGCTGGAATCCTTGTTCACAATCTGTCTTGTTTGAATGCTTGTTTGCATTCCGTCCTTCTCGAATGCTTGTTTGCATTCTGTCTTGTTTGGAGCATGATTGCATTCTCTCTATCTTGAATGCTTTCTCGGATATTGTCTTTCTTGAATGCTAGTTTGCATTCTGTCTTGCGTGAATGCTTGTTTGCATTCGGATTATTTTAAATGCATATTTGCATTCTCTCCGTCTTCAGTACTTGCTTGGATTCTGTCTTGCTTGAATGCATGCTTTCATTCTGTCTTGTTTGAATGCTCGTTTGCATTCTTTCTTGCTTGAATGCTAGTCTGCATTCTGTCTTGCTTGAATCCTTGCTTGTGTTTCTCTCTTGCTTGGTTGCTTGCTTGTACTCTGTCTTGTTTGAAGCTTGCTCACAATCTCTCTTGCTTGAATGCTTTATTGCATTCTTTTTGCTTGAAAGTTTGCTTGCATTCTGTCTTGCTTGATTCTTTGCCTGCAGTCTGCCATGCTGGAATCCTTGTTCACAATCTGTCTTGTTTGAATGCTTGTTTGCATTCCGTCCTTCTCGAATGCTTGTTTGCATTCTGTCTTGTTTGGAGCATGATTGCATTCTCTCTATCTTGAATGCTTTCTCGGATATTGTCTTTCTTGAATGCTAGTTTGCATTCTGTCTTGCCTGAATCCTTGCTTGTGTTTCTCTCTTGCTTGGTTGCTTGCTTGAACTCTGTCTTCTTTGAAGCTTGCTCGCAATCTCTCTTGGTTGAATGCTTTATTGCATTCTTTTTGTTTGGAAGTTTGCTTGCATTCTGTCTTGCTTGATTCCTTGCTTGCAGTCTGCCATGCTGGAATCCTTGTTCACATTCTGTCTTGTTTGAATGCTTGTTTGCATTCCGTCCTTCTCGAATGCTTGTTTGCATTCTGTCTTGTTTGGAGCATGACGGCATTCTCTCTATCTTGAATGCTTTCTCGGATATTGTCTTTCTTGAATGCTAGTTTGCATTCTGTCTTGCGTGAATGCTTGTTTGCATTCGGATTATTTTAAATGCATATTTGCATTCTCTCCGTCTTCAGTACTTGCTTGGATTCTGTCTTGCTTGAATGCATGCTTTCATTCTGTCTTGTTTGAATGCTCGTTTGCATTCTTTCTTGCTTGAATGCTAGTCTGCATTCTGTCTTGCTTGAATCCTTGCTTGTGTTTCTCTCTTGCTTGGTTGCTTGCTTGAACTCTGTCTTCTTTGAAGCTTGCTCGCAATCTCTCTTGGTTGAATGCTTTATTGCATTCTTTTTGTTTGGAAGTTTGCTTGCATTCTGTCTTGCTTGATTCCTTGCTTGCAGTCTGCCATGCTGGAATCCTTGTTCACATTCTGTCTTGTTTGAATGCTTGTTTGCATTCCGTCCTTCTCGAATGCTTGTTTGCATTCTGTCTTGTTTGGAGCATGACGGCATTCTCTCTATCTTGAATGCTTTCTCGGATATTGTCTTTCTTGAATGCTAGTTTGCATTCTGTCTTGCGTGAATGCTTGTTTGCATTCGGATTATTTTAAATGCATATTTGCATTCTCTCCGTCTTCAGTACTTGCTTGGATTCTGTCTTGCTTGAATGCATGCTTTCATTCTGTCTTGTTTGAATGCTCGTTTGCATTCTTTCTTGCTTGAATGCTAGTCTGCATTCTGTCTTGCTTGAATCCTTGCTTGTGTTTCTCTCTTGCTTGGTTGCTTGCTTGAACTCTGTCTTCTTTGAAGCTTGCTCGCAATCTCTCTTGGTTGAATGCTTTATTGCATTCTTTTTGTTTGGAAGTTTGCTTGCATTCTGTCTTGCTTGATTCCTTGCTTGCAGTCTGCCATGCTGGAATCCTTGTTCACATTCTGTCTTGTTTGAATGCTTGTTTGCATTCCGTCCTTCTCGAATGCTTGTTTGCATTCTGTCTTGTTTGGAGCATGATTGCATTCTCTCTATCTTGAATGCTTTCTCGGATATTGTCTTTCTTGAATGCTAGTTTGCATTCTGTCTTGCGTGAATGCTTGTTTGCATTCGGATTATTTTAAATGCATATTTGCATTCTCTCCGTCTTCAGTACTTGCTTGGATTCTGTCTTGCTTGAATGCATGCTTTCATTCTGTCTTGTTTGAATGCTCGTTTGCATTCTTTCTTGCTTGAATGCTAGTTTGCATTCTGTCTTGCCTGAATCCTTGCTTGTGTTTCTCTCTTGCTTGGTTGCTTGCTTGAACTCTGTCTTCTTTGAAGCTTGCTCGCAATCTCTCTTGCTTGAATGCTTTATTGCATTCTTTTTCCTTGGAAGTTTGCTTGCATTCTGTCTTGCTTGATTCCTTGATTGCAGTCTGCCATGCTGGAATCCTTGTTCACATTCTGTCTTGTTTGAATGCTTGTTTGCATTCCGTCCTTCTCGAATGCTTGTTTGCATTCTGTCTTGTTTGGAGCATGATTGCATTCTCTCTATCTTGAATGCTTTCTCGGATATTGTCTTTCTTGAATGCTAGTTTGCATTTTGTATTGCGTGAATGCTTGTTTGCATTTGGATTATTTTAAATGCATATTTGCATTCTCTCCGTCTTCAGTACTTGCTTGGATTCTGTCTTGCTTGAATGCATGCTTTCATTCTGTCTTGTTTGAATGCTCGTTTGCATTCTTTCTTGCTTGAATGCTAGTTTGCATTCTGTCTTGCCTGAATCCTTGCTTGTGTTTCTCTCTTGCTTGGTTGCTTGCTTGAACTCTGTCTTCTTTGAAGCTTGCTCGCAATCTCTCTTGCTTGAATGCTTTATTGCATTCTTTTTCCTTGGAAGTTTGCTTGCATTCTGTCTTGCTTGATTCCTTGATTGCAGTCTGCCATGCTGGAATCCTTGTTCACATTCTGTCTTGTTTGAATGCTTGTTTGCATTCCGTCCTTCTCGAATGCTTGTTTGCATTCTGTCTTGTTTGGAGCATGATTGCATTCTCTCTATCTTGAATGCTTTCTCGGATATTGTCTTTCTTGAATGCTAGTTTGCATTCTGTCTTGCGTGAATGCTTGTTTGCATTCGGATTATTTTAAATGCATATTTGCATTCTCTCCGTCTTCAGTACTTGCTTGGATTCTGTCTTGCTTGAATGCATGCTTTCATTCTGTCTTGTTTGAATGCTCGTTTGCATTCTTTCTTGCTTGAATGCTAGTTTGCATTCTGTCTTGCCTGAATCCTTGCTTGTGTTTCTCTCTTGCTTGGTTGCTTGCTTGAACTCTGTCTTCTTTGAAGCTTGCTCGCAATCTCTCTTGCTTGAATGCTTTATTGCATTCTTTTTCCTTGGAAGTTTGCTTGCATTCTGTCTTGCTTGATTCCTTGATTGCAGTCTGCCATGCTGGAATCCTTGTTCACATTCTGTCTTGTTTGAATGCTTGTTTGCATTCCGTCCTTCTCGAATGCTTGTTTGCATTCTGTCTTGTTTGGAGCATGATTGCATTCTCTCTATCTTGAATGCTTTCTCGGATATTGTCTTTCTTGAATGCTAGTTTGCATTTTGTATTGCGTGAATGCTTGTTTGCATTTGGATTATTTTAAATGCATATTTGCATTCTCTCCGTCTTCAGTACTTGCTTGGATTCTGTCTTGCTTGAATGCATGCTTTCATTCTGTCTTGTTTGAATGCTCGTTTGCATTCTTTCTTGCTTGAATGCTAGTTTGCATTCTGTCTTGCGTGAATGCTTGTTTGCATTCGGATTATTTTAAATGCATATTTGCATTCTCTCCGTCTTCAGTACTTGCTTGGATTCTGTCTTGCTTGAATGCATGCTTTCATTCTGTCTTGTTTGAATGCTCGTTTGCATTCTTTCTTGCTTGAATGCTAGTTTGCATTCTGTCTTGCGTGAATGCTTGTTTGCATTCGGATTATTTTAAATGCATATTTGCAACCTCTCGGTCTTCAGTACTTGTTTCGAATCTGTCTTGCTTGAATGCATGCTTTCATTCTGTCTTGTTTGAATGCTCGTTTGCATTCTTTCTTGCTTGAATGCTAGTTTTCATTCTGTCTTGCTTGAATCCTTGCTTGTGTTTCTCTCTTGCTTGGTTGCTTGCTTGAACTCTGTCTTGTTTGAAGTTTGCTCACAATCTCTCTTGCTTGAATGCTTTATTGCATTCTTTTTGCTTGAAAGTTTGCTTGCATTCTGTCTTGCTTGATTCTCTGCTTGCAGTCTGCCATGCTGGAATCCTTGTTCACAGTCTGTCTTGTTTGAGTGCTTGTTTGCATTCCGTCCTTCTCGAATGCTTGTTTGCATTCTGTCTTGTTTGGAGCATGATTGCATTCTCTCTATCTTGAATGCTTTCTCGGATATTGTCTTTCTTGAATGCTAGTTTGCATTCTGTCTTGCGTGAATGCTTGTTTGCATTCGGATTATTTTAAATGCATATTTGCAACCTCTCGGTCTTCAGTACTTGTTTCGAATCTGTCTTGCTTGAATGCATGCTTTCATTCTGTCTTGTTTGAATGCTCGTTTGCATTCTTTCTTGCTTGAATGCTAGTTTTCATTCTGTCTTGCTTGAATCCTTGCTTGTGTTTCTCTCTTGCTTGGTTGCTTGCTTGTACTCTGTCTTGTTTGAAGCTTGCTCACAATCTCTCTTGCTTGAATGCTTTATTGCATTCTTTTTGCTTGAAAGTTTGCTTGCATTCTGTCTTGCTTGATTCCTTGCTTGCAGTCTGCCATGCTGGAATCCTTGTTCACATTCTGTCTTGTTTGAATGCTTGTTTGCATTCCGTCCTTCTCGAATGCTTGTTTGCATTCTGTCTTGTTTGGAGCATGATTGCATTCTCTCTATCTTGAATGCTTTCTCGGATATTGTCTTTCTTGAATGCTAGTTTGCATTCTGTCTTGCGTGAATGCTTGTTTGCATTCGGATTATTTTAAATGCATATTTGCAACCTCTCGGTCTTCAGTACTTGTTTCGAATCTGTCTTGCTTGAATGCATGCTTTCATTCTGTCTTGTTTGAATGCTCGTTTGCATTCTTTCTTGCTTGAATGCTAGTTTGCATTCTGTCTTGCGTGAATGCTTGTTTGCATTCGGATTATTTTAAATGCATATTTGCATTCTCTCCGTCTTCAGTACTTGCTTGGATTCTGTCTTGCTTGAATGCATGCTTTCATTCTGTCTTGTTTGAATGCTCGTTTGCATTCTTTCTTGCTTGAATGCTAGTTTGCATTCTGTCTTGCGTGAATGCTTGTTTGCATTCGGATTATTTTAAATGCATATTTGCAACCTCTCGGTCTTCAGTACTTGTTTCGAATCTGTCTTGCTTGAATGCATGCTTTCATTCTGTCTTGTTTGAATGCTCGTTTGCATTCTTTCTTGCTTGAATGCTAGTTTTCATTCTGTCTTGCTTGAATCCTTGCTTGTGTTTCTCTCTTGCTTGGTTGCTTGCTTGTACTCTGTCTTGTTTGAAGCTTGCTCACAATCTCTCTTGCTTGAATGCTTTATTGCATTCTTTTTGCTTGAAAGTTTGCTTGCATTCTGTCTTGCTTGATTCCTTGCTTGCAGTCTGCCATGCTGGAATCCTTGTTCACATTCTGTCTTGTTTGAATGCTTGTTTGCATTCCGTCCTTCTCGAATGCTTGTTTGCATTCTGTCTTGTTTGGAGCATGATTGCATTCTCTCTATCTTGAATGCTTTCTCGGATATTGTCTTTCTTGAATGCTAGTTTGCATTCTGTCTTGCGTGAATGCTTGTTTGCATTCGGATTATTTTAAATGCATATTTGCATTCTATCCGTCTTCAGTACTTGCTTGGATTCTGTCTTGCTTGAATGCATGCTTTCATTCTGTCTTGTTTGAATGCTCGTTTGCATTCTTTCTTGCTTGAATGCTAGTCTGCTTTCTGTCTTGCTTGAATCCTTGCTTGTGTTTCTCTCTTGCTTGGTTGCTTGCTTGAACTCTGTCTTCTTTGAAGCTTGCTCGCAATCTCTCTTGCTTGAATGCTTTATTGCATTCTTTTTGCTTGGAAGTTTGCTTGCATTCTGTCTTGCTTGATTCCTTGCTTGCAGTCTGCCATGCTGGAATCCTTGTTCACATTCTGTCTTGTTTGAATGCTTGTTTGCATTCCGTCCTTCTCGAATGCTTGTTTGCATTCTGTCTTGTTTGGAGCATGACGGCATTCTCTCTATCTTGAATGCTTTCTCGGATATTGTCTTTCTTGAATGCTAGTTTGCATTCTGTCTTGCGTGAATGCTTGTTTGCATTCGGATTATTTTAAATGCATATTTGCATTCTCTCCGTCTTCAGTACTTGCTTGGATTCTGTCTTGCTTGAATGCATGCTTTCATTCTGTCTTGTTTGAATGCTCGTTTGCATTCTTTCTTGCTTGAATGCTAGTTTGCATTCTGTCCTGCTTGAATTCTTGCTTGTGTTTCTCTCTTGCTTGGTTGCTTGCTTGTACTCTGTCTTGTTTGAAGCTTGCTCACAATCTCTCTTGCTTGAATGCTTTATTGCATTCTTTTTGCTTGAAAGTTTGCTTGCATTCTGTCTTGCTTGATTCCTTGCTTGCAGTCTGCCATGCTGGAATCCTTGTTCACATTCTGTCTTGTTTGAATGCTTGTTTGCATTCCGTCCTTCTCGAATGCTTGTTTGCATTCTGTCTTGTTTGGAGCATGACGGCATTCTCTCTATCTTGAATGCTTTCTCGGATATTGTCTTTCTTGAATGCTAGTTTGCATTTTGTATTGCGTGAATGCTTGTTTGCATTCGGATTATTTTAAATGCATATTTGCATTCTCTCCGTCTTCAGTACTTGCTTGGATTCTGTCTTGCTTGAATGCATGCTTTCATTCTGTCTTGTTTGAATGCTCGTTTGCATTCTTTCTTGCTTGAATGCTAGTTTGCATTCTGTCCTGCTTGAATTCTTGCTTGTGTTTCTCTCTTGCTTGGTTGCTTGCTTGTACTCTGTCTTGTTTGAAGCTTGCTCACAATCTCTCTTGCTTGAATGCTTTATTGCATTCTTTTTGCTTGAAAGTTTGCTTGCATTCTGTCTTGCTTGATTCCTTGCTTGCAGTCTGCCATGCTGGAATCCTTGTTCACATTCTGTCTTGTTTGAATGCTTGTTTGCATTCCGTCCTTCTCGAATGCTTGTTTGCATTCTGTCTTGTTTGGAGCATGATTGCATTCTCTCTATCTTGAATGCTTTCTCGGATATTGTCTTTCTTGAATGCTAGTTTGCATTCTGTCTTGCGTGAATGCTTGTTTGCATTCGGATTATTTTAAATGCATATTTGCATTCTCTCCGTCTTCAGTACTTGCTTGGATTCTGTCTTGCTTGAATGCATGCTTTCATTCTGTCTTGTTTGAATGCTCGTTTGCATTCTTTCTTGCTTGAATGCTAGTTTGCATTCTGTCCTGCTTGAATTCTTGCTTGTGTTTCTCTCTTGCTTGGTTGCTTGCTTGTACTCTGTCTTGTTTGAAGCTTGCTCACAATCTCTCTTGCTTGAATGCTTTATTGCATTCTTTTTGCTTGAAAGTTTGCTTGCATTCTGTCTTGCTTGATTCCTTGCTTGCAGTCTGCCATGCTGGAATCCTTGTTCACATTCTGTCTTGTTTGAATGCTTGTTTGCATTCCGTCCTTCTCGAATGCTTGTTTGCATTCTGTCTTGTTTGGAGCATGATTGCATTCTCTCTATCTTGAATGCTTTCTCGGATATTGTCTTTCTTGAATGCTAGTTTGCATTTTGTATTGCGTGAATGCTTGTTTGCATTCGGATTATTTTAAATGCATATTTGCATTCTCTCCGTCTTCAGTACTTGCTTGGATTCTGTCTTGCTTGAATGCATGCTTTCATTCTGTCTTGTTTGAATGCTCGTTTGCATTCTTTCTTGCTTGAATGCTAGTTTGCATTCTGTCCTGCTTGAATTCTTGCTTGTGTTTCTCTCTTGCTTGGTTGCTTGCTTGTACTCTGTCTTGTTTGAAGCTTGCTCACAATCTCTCTTGCTTGAATGCTTTATTGCATTCTTTTTGCTTGAAAGTTTGCTTGCATTCTGTCTTGCTTGATTCCTTGCTTGCAGTCTGCCATGCTGGAATCCTTGTTCACATTCTGTCTTGTTTGAATGCTTGTTTGCATTCCGTCCTTCTCGAATGCTTGTTTGCATTCTGTCTTGTTTGGAGCATGATTGCATTCTCTCTATCTTGAATGCTTTCTTGGATATTGTCTTTCTTGAATGCTAGTTTGCATTTTGTATTGCGTGAATGCTTGTTTGCATTCGGATTATTTTAAATGCATATTTGCATTCTCTCCGTCTTCAGTACTTGCTTGGATTCTGTCTTGCTTGAATTCCTGCTTTCATTCTTTCTTGTTTGAATGCTCGTTTGTATTCTTTCTTGCTTGAATGCTAGTTTGCATTCTGTCTTGCGTGAATGCTTGTTTGCATTCGGATTATTTTAAATGCATATTTGCATTCTCTCCGTCTTCAGTACTTGCTTGGATTCTGTCTTGCTTGAATTCCTGCTTTCATTCTTTCTTGTTTGAATGCTCGTTTGTATTCTTTCTTGCTTGAATGCTAGTTTGCATTCTGTCTTGCGTGAATGCTTGTTTGCATTCGGATTATTTTAAATGCATATTTGCATTCTCTCCGTCTTCAGTACTTGCTTGGATTCTGTCTTGCTTGAATTCCTGCTTTCATTCTTTCTTGTTTGAATGCTCGTTTGTATTCTTTCTTGCTTGAATGCTAGTTTGCATTCTGTCTTGCGTGAATGCTTGTTTGCATTCGGATTATTTTAAATGCATATTTGCATTCTCTCCGTCTTCAGTACTTGCTTGGATTCTGTCTTGCTTGAATGCATGCTTTCATTCTGTCTTGTTTGAATGCTCGTTTGCATTCTTTCTTGCTTGAATGCTAGTTTGCATTCTGTCTTGCTTGAATCCTTGCTTGTGTTTCTCTCTTCCTTGGTTGCCTGCTTGAACTCTGTCTTCTTTGAAGCTTGCTCGCAATCTCTCTTGCTTGAATGCTTTATTGCATTCTTTTTGCTTGGAAGTTTGCTTGCATTCTGTCTTGCTTGATTCCTTGCTTGCAGTCTGCCATGCTGGAATCCTTGTTCACATTCTGTCTTGTTTGAATGCTTGTTTGCATTCCGTCCTTCTCGAATGCTTGTTTGCATTCTGTCTTGTTTGGAGCATGATTGCATTCTCTCTATCTTGAATGCTTTCTCGGATATTGTCTTTCTTGAATGCTAGTTTGCATTTTGTATTGCGTGAATGCTTGTTTGCATTCGGATTATTTTAAATGCATATTTGCATTCTCTCCGTCTTCAGTACTTGCTTGGATTCTGTCTTGCTTGAATTCCTGCTTTCATTCTTTCTTGTTTGAATGCTCGTTTGTATTCTTTCTTGCTTGAATGCTAGTTTGCATTCTGTCTTGCGTGAATGCTTGTTTGCATTCGGATTATTTTAAATGCATATTTGCATTCTCTCCGTCTTCAGTACTTGCTTGGATTCTGTCTTGCTTGAATGCATGCTTTCATTCTGTCTTGTTTGAATGCTCGTTTGCATTCTTTCTTGCTTGAATGCTAGTTTGCATTCTGTCTTGCTTGAATCCTTGCTTGTGTTTCTCTCTTCCTTGGTTGCCTGCTTGAACTCTGTCTTCTTTGAAGCTTGCTCGCAATCTCTCTTGCTTGAATGCTTTATTGCATTCTTTTTGCTTGGAAGTTTGCTTGCATTCTGTCTTGCTTGATTCCTTGCTTGCAGTCTGCCATGCTGGAATCCTTGTTCACATTCTGTCTTGTTTGAATGCTTGTTTGCATTCCGTCCTTCTCGAATGCTTGTTTGCATTCTGTCTTGTTTGGAGCATGATTGCATTCTCTCTATCTTGAATGCTTTCTCGGATATTGTCTTTCTTGAATGCTAGTTTGCATTCTGTATTGCGTGAATGCTTGTTTGCATTCGGATTATTTTAAATGCATATTTGCATTCTCTCCGTCTTCAGTACTTGCTTGGATTCTGTCTTGCTTGAATGCATGCTTTCATTCTGTCTTGTTTGAATGCTCGTTTGCATTCTTTCTTGCTTGAATGCTAGTTTGCATTCTGTCTTGCTTGAATCCTTGCTTGTGTTTCTCTCTTCCTTGGTTGCCTGCTTGAACTCTGTCTTCTTTGAAGCTTGCTCGCAATCTCTCTTGCTTGAATGCTTTATTGCATTCTTTTTGCTTGGAAGTTTGCTTGCATTCTGTCTTGCTTGATTCCTTGCTTGCAGTCTGCCATGCTGGAATCCTTGTTCACATTCTGTCTTGTTTGAATGCTTGTTTGCATTCCGTCCTTCTCGAATGCTTGTTTGCATTCTGTCTTGTTTGGAGCATGACGGCATTCTCTCTATCTTGAATGCTTTCTCGGATATTGTCTTTCTTGAATGCTAGTTTGCATTCTGTATTGCGTGAATGCTTGTTTGCATTCGGATTATTTTAAATGCATATTTGCATTCTCTCCGTCTTCAGTACTTGCTTGGATTCTGTCTTGCTTGAATGCATGCTTTCATTCTGTCTTGTTTGAATGCTCGTTTGCATTCTTTCTTGCTTGAATGCTAGTTTGCATTCTGTCTTGCTTGAATCCTTGCTTGTGTTTCTCTCTTCCTTGGTTGCCTGCTTGAACTCTGTCTTCTTTGAAGCTTGCTCGCAATCTCTCTTGCTTGAATGCTTTATTGCATTCTTTTTGCTTGGAAGTTTGCTTGCATTCTGTCTTGCTTGATTCCTTGCTTGCAGTCTGCCATGCTGGAATCCTTGTTCACATTCTGTCTTGTTTGAATGCTTGTTTGCATTCCGTCCTTCTCGAATGCTTGTTTGCATTCTGTCTTGTTTGGAGCATGATTGCATTCTCTCTATCTTGAATGCTTTCTCGGATATTGTCTTTCTTGAATGCTAGTTTGCATTCTGTCTTGCGTGAATGCTTGTTTGCATTCGGATTATTTTAAATGCATATTTGCATTCTCTCCGTCTTCAGTACTTGCTTGGATTCTGTCTTGCTTGAATGCATGCTTTCATTCTGTCTTGTTTGAATGCTCGTTTGCATTCTTTCTTGCTTGAATGCTAGTTTGCATTCTGTCTTGCTTGAATCCTTGCTTGTGTTTCTCTCTTGCTTGGTTGCTTGCTTGAACTCTGTCTTGTTTGAAGCTTGCTCACAATCTCTCTTGCTTGAATGCTTTATTGCATTCTTTTTGCTTGAAAGTTTGCTTGCATTCTGTCTTGCTTGATTCCTTGCTTGCAGTCTGCCATGCTGGAATCCTTGTTCACATTCTGTCTTGTTTGAATGCTTGTTTGCATTCCGTCCTTCTCGAATGCTTGTTTGCATTCTGTCTTGTTTGGAGCATGATTGCATTCTCTTTATCTTGAATGCTTTCTCGGATATTGTCTTTCTTGAATGCTAGTTTGCATTCTGTATTGCGTGAATGCTTGTTTGCATTCGGATTATTTTAAATGCATATTTGCATTCTCTCCGTCTTCAGTACTTGCTTGGATTCTGTCTTGCTTGAATGCATGCTTTCATTCTGTCTTGTTTGAATGCTCGTTTGCATTCTTTCTTGCTTGAATGCTAGTTTGCATTCTGTCTTGCTTGAATCCTTGCTTGTGTTTCTCTCTTGCTTGGTTGCTTGCTTGAACTCTGTCTTGTTTGAAGCTTGCTCACAATCTCTCTTGCTTGAATGCTTTATTGCATTCTTTTTGCTTGAAAGTTTGCTTGCATTCTGTCTTGCTTGATTCCTTGCTTGCAGTCTGCCATGCTGGAATCCTTGTTCACATTCTGTCTTGTTTGAATGCTTGTTTGCATTCCGTCCTTCTCGAATGCTTGTTTGCATTCTGTCTTGTTTGGAGCATGACGGCATTCTCTCTATCTTGAATGCTTTCTCGGATATTGTCTTTCTTGAATGCTAGTTTGCATTCTGTCTTGCGTGAATGCTTGTTTGCATTCGGATTATTTTAAATGCATATTTGCATTCTCTCCGTCTTCAGTACTTGCTTGGATTCTGTCTTGCTTGAATGCATGCTTTCATTCTGTCTTGTTTGAATGCTCGTTTGCATTCTTTCTTGCTTGAATGCTAGTTTGCATTCTGTCTTGCTTGAATCCTTGCTTGTGTTTCTCTCTTGCTTGGTTGCTTGCTTGAACTCTGTCTTGTTTGAAGCTTGCTCACAATCTCTCTTGCTTGAATGCTTTATTGCATTCTTTTTGCTTGAAAGTTTGCTTGCATTCTGTCTTGCTTGATTCCTTGCTTGCAGTCTGCCATGCTGGAATCCTTGTTCACATTCTGTCTTGTTTGAATGCTTGTTTGCATTCCGTCCTTCTCGAATGCTTGTTTGCATTCTGTCTTGTTTGGAGCATGATTGCATTCTCTCTATCTTGAATGCTTTCTCGGATATTGTCTTTCTTGAATGCTAGTTTGCATTCTGTATTGCGTGAATGCTTGTTTGCATTCGGATTATTTTAAATGCATATTTGTATTCTCTCCGTCTTCAGTACTTGCTTGGATTCTGTCCTGCTTGAATGCATGCTTTCATTTTATCTTGTTTGAATGCTTGTTTGCCTTCCTCCCCATAAAAAAAAAAATTCAAAGAGAGCTGGGGAGACGAGAAAGGGAGGTTGGCTGCGATTTCACCTTTGACCCTCGCTATCCATTAATCCTGATTGTGTATCACGCGCGAGGTGGGATGAAGGCGGGGTATGAGTGG
>NW_004798775.1:79317-84170 GCF_000002075.1 Aplysia californica | reverse complement strand
GACTAGATCTAGAGGTTTATATGCTTGCACTTTTAAGAGAATCGCTTTGGATTAAAACAACGTTAGAATCAAATAAAACACGTAAGAGCAGAGACACGCCCACTCACATGTAAACAAAAGTTTTCGCCCACTGAAAAATGGCGCCTACAAACTCAAATGTTTCCGTGTCACGTGACCTCGTACGGACTCTAGTATAAAAGGAGATAACTCTATGACAGTAACAAAGAAATATAGTAAAATACTAGTCGCTGTTCCCCGGTCGCTGTTCCCCGGTCCCAGTTCCCCGGTAAAATGACTTCAGCAGTCGCTGTTCCGCGGCGTAGCCGGGCTGTCCCACCCCACAGTCGAGTTTTTCGCTTCAAAATAGACACCGCACCAGGACAGGACTGATCCGGCGCATAAGGCGGCTTCTCTGATGTTGGCCTAGGCGGAGTTAAAAGTGCATTCCACAAATTTCTTAAATATTGGCCAAAATTAAGAAATAATAAGATTTACGTGATCAGCTACCCAAAATTAGCTAAACTTACGCGGAGAACCCAATTTGATGCCCGATTACGAAGTTCAATTAATTTTTGTGAGTTTTATTTGCTTATGGTTTTTTTTTTCACTGTTTGAATTTGGCGTGCACTAATAAATAAAGGGGCCTTTAGATCTTGGTCATACTGTCCCGCCAATGTTGTAACAATTCACAACTGCTCGGGACTCAATGCAACAAAAATGTCACGTCCCAATAATAGGTGCGGTACATTACACTCAAGTTTAAAGGTTTCAAACGTCAGGCGGGTCTGTCCCGAGACAAACTTTCGTAGGCCTAGTGAGGTGGGGACAAGAAACTGCCAGCCAGTCACTATCAATTGTCTCACGCAACCCCCCACCCCACCCCACCCCACCTTCCTCTTCCCCGCTATGGGTGAATGCTAAACTAGGCCTAGGCCTACTTGTCGTGTCTACCGTGTAGCCCAGTACAAAATCACGCTGCACATAGACTACTGCTACTTTGAATGTTGTTGCCCCACTCCCGCCCATCCCAAATTAAATCATTCACTTCCCTTTTCTCTTTCTTTTGTCTTGAACATTGAACGCTTGCTTTTGAATTTCACTGCACTTTGATCTTCACTGTACACGTATTCTTTTGTAAATCATATTGTGTGTTTTGAGTTGACATCAATGGGTCATCATGTCTGGACGTCGATCTTGCCCTGGCCTAATAGAAACCTACTTATTTCACTACGGTGGCCCCGGGGTCCACCAGTCTTTAAAGAAACCTACTTAAATTTCACTACGGTGACTCCAGGGTCCACCAATCTTTATAGAAACCTACTTATTTCACTACGGTGACCCCGGGGTCCACCAATCTTTAAAGAAACCTACTTATTTCACTATAGTGACCCCGGGGTCCACCTGTCTTAAAACCTAGTATTTCGCTAGGTAGACCCCGAGACCCGGGGTCCACCTTAAACCTGCTTGTTTTACTGCGTTGACCCCGGGGTCAACCAATCCTTACTTAAACTAAACCTACTTATTTTACTATGGTGACACCGGGGTTCACATCCTAAAAACTCGTATTTTGCTATGCAGACCGAGGGGTCCACCCATCCTCTACGGGACTATTATCAATTAGCAATTTTCATTACTTAGCATAATTTTTTTTAAAATACATATTGAATCATATACTCGCCGTCTAAAAAGTCCACTTCTAATGCTATTTTTTTATTATCAACGAAAATGGCACAATATGATAATTAAAGAGTTTTTAAAATATCCAAAAAAATTTAAAAAATGATTATAAATGTATTTTATTATGTATACTGAAAGACTGAGCAGAGGCTTACAATTTAAACTCTGTGCTCTACTAGCGAAGAAATTCTTAAGTTTGCGCAAAACAGATTTTAGAATTTTTGGATCTAATTATACTAATAAAAGTAAAAGTGATTGTTATGATGAGATTTGATATTATTAACTCTGGAAATATAGTTAGATGCTGAATCTAAAATTAACTAGAACAGTGCAATTTGTTTTATTTCAATTCCAAAGCCCAAAAGCATAATATATAGCAATAAGTTAGATGTAGCCGTTGAAGCCTCTCTGGCTGCTTCTAGCCTAGATCTTCTAAGCCTACTACTACTGATTCTAGACAGGGAATCTAGATTTAGCTATCACTTGCACTATTCAAAAGTGAAATAATTATGGTAAAATAAAAACGAAACTGTGAATTGATTTGTCAGTCAGTACACCCCAATTGCCAAAGCCGCACGTATTAATGGTTGAATAATGCGATGCCGAAGCAACACCTTATCACAGAGGGCAGGGGAGAGTAGGGAGCCCGGTCGCTGACCGGTTGACAGAGCTGTTAAAGTACTTTTAAAAAGGTACTTAAGTACAAATTTAAGTACAATCTAAAATATGTACTTAAGTACAGTAAAAGTACTTTCCTGTTAAAATGTACTTGAGTACAAGTACTTTTTTAAAAAAGTACTTATGAGTACATTATGAGTACTTTCTGCTAATATGTTAAAATACCTCAGTGCCATTATATGGAGCTAATGCAAAACAGCGTATTGAATAACATATCCAGTAACTTTGACAAATTGGGTAATTTATTATTAAGAATGTAAACAGCATACAAAGCATTTGAATATAATACGCTCTGAACGTAGGTGGAAATGGTCCGTGAAATTGAAAAAAAACAAACAACAACAACAACAGACGCAACTAGTGAGTAAGTGATAATATGAATAGAGAACTTGTTTGAGCAAGACAATATGATCAGTCCGAGCGGTCAAAAAGTAGAAAAAGTATCCAAATTGGAAAATGTAGAGACAAAGTTGCTCTTAAGAAAATTATATAATATAATACAAAATTGATGAAAATGGCCAGCAAAAGAAATGGAAAAGTGCTTTGAATTCTTTATTAATCTTTTTATAATGTGAGGCCATATATATTAATATACTGATATATGTAGCCTATAATATATCGGATACTTCTGATAGGAGACAGCATCCAAATGATGTAGGCCTACGTGATAGGTTTAAGTTCCAGCAAGACGTTTTGAAGGCAGTAGGTGAGATTACTGTGGTAACATAGCTTAGACATTTAAATTAGCCCTGGCCTATGCGATAATTTTATTTATGCAACCTGGATACGATAATCTTCGGACTTATTTTCAGGTGACTTTTCAAAACGAGACCACTGTAGGTAGGTCTTTACTCGCCGGAGTTTTCTACTCGACTGGCCGTGTAGGACAGTCGGGTCAGGTGGTGTTTTTCGTGTGAACACTTCGCAGGTCTGTGCGAAGTCATGGTCATGCTCAGCTGCTGTGTAGTGAGTAATTGATCGACAAGAAAGGTTGTGTCATGCCTATCTGAAACCTTGTACGGACCAGTATAGGGCGCTGTAAGGGTTTTTAGTGAGCGTCGCAGCGGATGAACACGAACTTGGCTGTGTCTGGGGACGAGTGAATGTTGGAGGTAGGTGCTCAGTACAGTGATGTCGCCTTGGCTAGTTGTGATTGCATTTGGGATCGTAAGTTGTCGAGGCTGCGTGACTGGTCGAATGGTGAAGTGTCACTGGTAGAAAATTCGCTCGGTACTCTGAGTGGTTCTCCATACACTAGCTCGGTGACAGAAGTTCTATGGTCCTCTTTTGGGGCAGTCCTCAAACTGAGCAGAACCTGCCCCAGTTCGTCAGCCAGTTCGGGCTTTGGAGTCTTGCTTTGAGAGCACTCTTAAGGGACCGGTGGAATCGCTCAATCAGTCCATTGCATTGAGGGTGATAGGCTGTTGTATGATGAAGATTGGTACCAAGGCGCTCGGCCATCTCTCTCCACAAGGCAGGAGTAAACAGAGGGCCTCTGTCGGATGTGATGTTGATGGGGATGCCAAAACGGGCGATCCAGTGGTTGATTAGCACACAGTTACATTCTATTTTTGAGGTGTCCTTGAGTGGGATAGCTTCTGGCCATCGTGTCGTTCTGTCGATGATTGTGAAGAGGTGAGTGAAGCCCTGCGATGAGGGTAAAGGACCTACAAGATCGACATGAACGTGATTGAACCTCTTTTCAGGCACTGAAATCTTCTCGATGGGTGCCTTGGAATGCTTTTGCACTTTGGAAGCTTGGAAGTCCGTACATTCCTTGGCCCACTTGTTGACTTCCTTCCTTAGCCCATGCCAAACAAATCTCTGCGCTATCAGGCGGACTGTAGCCTCCCTACCTGAGCAGTGGAAAGTTGAAAGACTGGCCAATGCAAATATGCAAATCTTATATATTGGAATAGTGCAAGTATTGAGCAACGCGGTGTGGTGGCAGAGCGGCTGACATATACAGCATAATAATATGTGGTGTGCCTACAAGAAACAGCTTCTCCTATTCTCAGAAATAAATAACTCTGGAGGTCACAGGTCACACAGAATACCCCTCTGCCCCTCCTCCCTCCCTGTGTTTCTTTTCCTAAAGTATTTTCTTGTATAGCATAGACCAAATGACAGTCCATCCTTTAGAATTCCAGTTACTGATTTTCCAAACTGTATGATGTGATTTGAGAATAAAACTGGTAGCTTTTGAAGAGGAAAACATTAAAAACCCATATGTTCAGGAGGGAGGGGTGGTGGGGGAAATGGGGGGGGGGATGAGGTTGTGGTAAGGAAGGGGAAAAGGAGAGCGTTTTGGAGAGGGGAGTCAGTCATCTTTTTAGTTGTATGCCCATCCAGACCTCTAAAGTTATTCCATAAACACTAAAAATCATGGAAATCATTCTATCACAATCAAATATGAAAACATGACTAGTCACACAGAATCAAACTGCATCAACGTCACCACTGTCTGGTAGCGGATACGTCAGCCATGTGTGTGTGTG
>NW_004798775.1:61444-71444 GCF_000002075.1 Aplysia californica | reverse complement strand
ACACAGCTCATAATATGCAGGTGCCAGGTGGTCCGCTAATCTTCAATTTTACCTTTTTCTACAACAAAGAAAGTGGAAAGGCCACCTCTATTCTCACCGGAGTGAGAATAGTGCAGGCGAGTCTTGTGGCTATTCTCACCCGGTGCGTGTTCACCAAATTTTGCGTTCACCCTAAACCACAGAATTCTACACTGTGATAACAGAAAAATTGTAGAATTCTGTGCCGTGAACAAACGTTCCATTACAACTGTAGCCTACTAAAAGCGTACAATTTTGTCTGTGGGCAGTGGAGAGAGAGAGAGAAAGAGAGAGAGGAGTAGCGCGAGAATTTCCGGGCAAAACAAAATGGCGACCCGCGTAGTTCGGCTCGATTCGAAAAGTTAAATAGCCGTAGCATCTTTGTAGACAACCAAATTAATTTACTTTTGTGTTTTAACATCATTTTAAAACTTTGTTTTGGTCAATTTGATCGTCCACACCGATAGACAGTATTCAGAAAGAGACAGAGAGAGAGAGAAGAGGGGAAGAGTTGATCTTGCGAGAACTTCCGGCGGGTGAGAATAGCCACTTTCAAGTGGAAAACATGGGGTGTGGGGGGGGCGGGGGGCGTATCAATGAGGCGGCGGGCATCGGATCGGCAGAAAAGGTGTGGGGGAAACTAAAAAATGGCGGAAAATGGGAAGCCCTGAACTTTAGATCTATAGAACGAAGACACTTCCTTTTTTCCGGACCCGAGTCCGAATAACATTTTTTCATCTTCGGACTCGAGTCCGAATAAGAATTTTTTTTATTCGGACTCGAGTCCGAATATAAAAAAATGTTATTGTTATTCAGACTCGAGTCCGAATAACGACGGCCCTCTACGTACACTGAGTGAAGTGACTAGATCTAGATCTAGATATCTAGATTTCTATTTGGACTCAAGTCCGAATATAAAAAAATTATACGAAGTGACTATTTCTCAGAACGTTCAGAGAAATAATGCCGATCTTTATTCCTCCGAACGGTTTTCGGCTTCCGGTCTCGTGATTGTTTGCCTATTTATTGAGAGAGTTCGGCGCCAACTTTCATTCTGCCATTCTGCGAGGTCTGGGAAGTAGCAAACTTTTGGATCTAGATCTAGATAAAGCAGGTTTCACAATTTTATGCGCACTGAGGTGGTGAGATGTTTCAATGCCTATAAGTTTATGTTTTGTTGAAATAAACAATTTTTCAAACTGTTTGTGTTGTGTTTGCTTCAAAGAAACTAGGAAACCATTAAAATTTGTTGAATTTTTGATTGTTCATTTTTTATGGGCCACCTCTATTCTCACCGCGGGTGAGAATAGCGCAGGCGAGTCTTTTGGCTATTCTCACCCGGTGGGCATTCACCGTTATAGTATAGCCTATGCCAACCAGTTAAGCGTTCACCCTGAACCAGAGAATTCTACACACTCTCTCTCTTATAAAATGTTCTATTACTACTGTTAGTGTTAGCCTAAAAGCGTGCAATTTTGTCTGTGGGCAGTGGAGAGAGAGAGGAGTAGCACAAGAACTTTCGGGCAAAACAAAATGGCGACCCGCGTAGTTCGGCTCGATTCGGAAAGTTAAACAGCCGTAGCATCTTTGTAGATGACCAAATTAATATACTTTTGTGTTTTAACATCATTTTTTAACTTTGACTTCGGGGCAAAACAAAATGGCGACCCGCGTTGTTCGGCTCGATTCGGAAAGTTAAACAGCCGTAGCATCTTTGTAGACGACCAAATTAATTTACTTTTGTGTTTTAACATCATTTTTAAACTTTGTTTTGGTCAATTTGATCGTCCGCACCGATAGACAGTATTCGGAAAGAGACAGAGAGAGAAAGAGAGGGGAGGAGTAGATCTTGCGAGAACTTCCGGGCAAAACAAAATGGCGAGCCGCGTAGTTCGGCTCGATTCGAAAAGTGAAATAGCCATAGCGCTTTGAAGACGATCAAATTAGCTTACTTTTGTGCTATAACGTAATTTTTTAATCAATTTGATCATTCATCCACACCGATAGAAAGTATTCCGAAATGAGGAAAAACAGGTCTTGTTTCACACCAGGTGAGAATAGCCTACGCTGGCAAGTCTCACCCGGGGTGAGAGGTCGATCGTATTTCTATTCTCACCTCGTGTGAGAGTGAGAATAGCCATTTCCTTTTTTATGACTGATCTTAGGATGTCTATCGTCACTTTTCAGAAGGACACCATTTCCCATTTTCTAGGTCTAGTCAGATAGCTCATCTGGATAAGGCCAAAGACTCATATTTCCACAAAAATGTTGTGTAGAATTTGGAAAATAGCCTTGAAAAGTTGTTACAACAGCAAATCTCAAGCCTACATGTCTTTACACCTAGGCTTGGTAACGATAATAGAGAGCTCTACTTTTATACATAACAGCTTGCACTAAGAAAATTAATTCCATCTTTTTAGACAACAAACATCCCTTGTTCCCTCAAATAAAAACATCAGTCAGAAGTAAAAGACCCATGCTTCTGATGTGTAACAAAGAAAGATACAGAAGGTCTTTTTTACCATCATCTATCAAAATGCTTCCATCTTAACCATCTTGTTTAGTGTACTTACGACCTTAGAGCATGCATCAAAATAACATTTAGTGTGTATCTAGCATACGATTATTATTGTTTATATTGCTGCTCATTTATACTATGCATGTGATTGTAAGCCTACTTGTGTGTGCACGTGTGTGTGTGTGTGTGTGTGTGTGTGTGTGTGTGTGTGTGTGTGTGTGTGTGTGTGTACTCGTGGTGGAACACCAAACCAATGTGCCAGGATCTGGACAATAAAGAAAGATGTATCTGTATGTATCACTCTCTTATTCCCCCCCTCTCTCCCCCCCTCTCCCCCCCCCTCTCTCTCTCTCTCTCTCTCTCTCTCTCTCTCTCTCTCTCTCTCTCTCTCTCTTACTTGGCAAGACAACTAGATCTAGGTTTGTTTTTGGGTCTATATATTTCAATTTTCAACAGCTAGTCTAGATGAGATTTTTAGATGAGTGTAAAAACGTGAAAAAGAAAGGTTTCACAACAGAAAGAAATCAAAATTAGAACAGCCCATAAGCAACAACAAACATTAACAAATAAGGGCTACTAGATCTAGGCCTACTTAGATCTACTGTCCGAAGAAGATTGGCAGTTTTAACCCTAAATGTGCGTAATTTTTAAAAAAGTACAGGATATTACATGTAAATTATGGAATCACACAAATTAAGGGGCTTGCCAGTGTCAGTACATTGGTCGCAGCAGTGACAAACGCAGATGCCAGTTCTATGTGTCGTTATCAATAACCCTCCGTAGATCTAGATCTAGACAGCACACGAGTGAACACAACACATTACGTTTAAAAGCAGCACCCTTCATAGGCAACACGTCATATCTATAGTGAAAAACTGTTTGGAATTGTAGCATTTCTTTATATAAATATTTACGGCGGACATTTTTTGGACCGATTGAACCATATTGTATACGAACAATCATTGGTAGGCCCATACTATAATTATAGATCTAGATCTTTATATAATATCCGAAATTTGGGGGAAAGGATGATATTTCAGAGTGTTCGGAGAAATAGTGCCCAGCTTTATTTTCCCGAACGTTCGGAGAAATAGTGCCGGCCTATTTTATATTCGCTGCTGGTCTGGACCAATGATACTATCATTGTCTGGACTTCTTGTGTGAACGGTTCGTCTGCAATCGGGTTTAGAATGTTGTCCATCCCATGACGATCGACAAGAATGTTAGTTTGCGTAAATATTCCGCATTTTCTTATCAAATCGGAGTTTGTGATACTGTTTCGTGTTTATTCATTCAACTTTGATATAAGACTACTAGATGAAAAAAAAACAAGAATGGAGTAAATAAAGGGATTACTAAATCATTCCGATCGAAAGAACATCGCAAACGCGCAATTTGAGTCGAACATTCTAGATTCGGATGGACATTCGCAGTCGATCGCGCTGATGGTAAAAATTGCACTGAAGTTTCGTGACGGATTCGGGAGGACGTGACATCGCATAGCGTCGGAAAGAATGTGTTTGCGCGTTTCAGTTTCGCGTGGGTTATTTATTGTTGATCTTAATGTAATTTCGCTACTTGAACACAAAAAAAAAGCAATTTGATGATTTGAAAGGAGGAATGTTGGAACTTTGACAGACTTTTGAGGTGAAAAATAGAGCTAGATCTAGATCTAGGCTACATTATCTACATTCTTCTAGAGATCTAGATCATTTGTTGGTTATTTTTTTGCACCTTTTTACTATTTTTAACTTAATAAGCTTGGAGGGCAATTTCAGTCTATTCTTTCTGTGTTGCTTAGTTAGGGTCTAGGCAACTGCAGGCCCTACAATCAGTCTTGGTTGAGTTTGGACTTGGGGTTATAAAATTATTTACTTTTTTTTTGCAGGCCATAGATATAGATTTCTTTTCTAAATATTTTTCAATTTTAAAGCATTTGATACTAGATCTAGAATGAAGAGCTCACCTACATGTTAATTTCTACTCCTTTGCAGGTGAGATCATGTATAATACAGGAGGCCTACTGAAACAATGTTCACAGACTTTTTTTTTACCCCATTGCAATTTAGATGTGTATGCTAGAAAAAAGAAGTGTACATTGTACATCATTTGTCTACTCCTTTCATTTGCAGATGAGGTCCTTCTTGTTGAGGACTTTACCAAAAATAGAAAAAGGCCGTCATTATTCGGACTCGAGTCCGAATAACATTTTTTCATATTCGGACTCGAGTTCGAATAAAAAAAATTCTTATTCGGACTATGAAAAAATGTTATTCGGACTCGGGTCCGGAAAAAAGGAAGTGTCTTCGTTCTATAGGTCTAACGTTCAGGGCTTCCCATTTTCCGCCATTTTTTAGTTTCCCCCACACCTTTTCTGCCGATCCTATGCCCGCCGCCTCATTGATACGCCGCCCCCCCCCCCCCCCCATGTTTTCCACTTTCTTTGTTGTAGAAAAAGGTGAAATTGAAAATTAGCAGACCACCTGGCACCTGCATATTATGAGCGGTGTAAAAAAAAAGAACCGATTCGTTGAAATACACAAGCCTGTGTCATCTCGATTGCGCCTACGGCAACTTTTGATTCCATAGACCAGCGCACAATTTATTGCGTAGATCTACGTCAAGACTAGCTTATTATTGTAATAATGATCAGTTGCCGGGGGAAAAAAGACTGACGCGTATGCGACGTTCAACGCCCGGACCGATAGTACCCCCCTCCCCGACAAGCACACAGCCACACGTGTGCAGGCCGCCCATCCGACCCCGACACACGCTAACGAGCCATCTTTAATTGCTTCTGATGACCTCTTGACAAATAACTTTTATTAAAAGCGCTATAACTTTTCAGGCCGGCCTCAAATTCATCATAGGATAAAAACTCGGCTCCTGCTCAAAACGCCATTTTGCCCGAAGCGGTCCCGGTCTCTACCCAGCCTGAGGCGAGTCACGAGTGAGGCAGGACAGAAAGCCGGAGTCACGAGTCACAGGAAGTCGGAAGTGATGTCATGCTGGACAAGAATAACATTTTTTTAATATTCGGACTCGAGTCCGAATAGTCACTTCGATAGAAAAAACAACTTACCTTTATGTAATGAAGTCTGCCCACTTCTGTAAGAGGCAGATGACACTCCATCCAGTAGTCTCTCATTACAAAAATGACGACAACCGACTCATGACACACACAATGAATATCACCCATGATTTTAACATGGTTAATCACCTGACAGTAGGACTTGACAATGTGACAAAACTGAAAGAACCCCACTTTCAAACTCACATCTCTGCCATACAAATAATGTGATGCATCGTGGTGAAATCAGGCACTGTCAAAATAGTGAAATCGAAGGAGCGGGCCATTTTCTGCTAGAGTTTGACAATTTTTATGAAAATTTTGTTTTTTGGCTCCACGCCTTTTATGTCCCTTCAATCGAAAATATCTTGACTTCTCCTCGAGATTAATGGGTATTGTTTTCATCGAAAGCAAGACAAAAATAATTAAGCTTTCAGATGGTACCAATAACAGACATCCACATGCCCAAAATTCGAAGGCCTGATCCGACCGCGTCATGACACATTTATTTTTAATTAAGCCTTCATGAGAATTTTATTGCTTTTGTGTTTCTTTTCTGTATTCAATTGCCAGTTCAGTGATGTGTGGTTTTATTATAGTATAAATAAGGAATTACGAGTATTTCTGATAACCCCCCTGATATCACTAAAATCTCAAAATTACTCTGCTTCTGAGGCAAAATAATGCACCTTTCCAAGGGTTTATATGTACACTGTTCTCTTTTTTACCACACACTGTTACTTAATATTCATTTCCCATTGGTTTTCTGTGTTTATGTGATGTATTTTTGACAAAATAACCTTTCCAATAAGGAAGTGTCTACATACTCCCCGATTGGGGTCTACGTAGTCATGGTGTCTAGGTGGACTCCAAAAATGTTGGATTGTGATTGGCTCGCTGAGCGAGCGGTAGTTTACATTGGTTACAATGCAAGGCTACTAGATCTAGGCCTTAACATGGGTCACCATAGATTCTTCCCTGGGTTCGTCGGTTAAGATCCCGGTTCGCCTAAGATTCCGCATTTCCTTGCTCCCGAGCACCGGGATCTTAGGCGGAGACTACTGTATTATCATTAGGCCTACATAATATATCATATGGAAGGAAAATAACACGCAACAAAGTCCAGTCGACAAAATGGAGGATAGACAGACGATCGCAAGCTTACTCGCCGCTAGATTTAGTTTTAGTTTTAGTAATGTTTTTACAGTGCTCGCAACTGCATAAGGTCATATGAGCGAGAAGGGGTGGATGTCAACAGAAAAATCCAAAGGGGCAATCAAGCTTACTCTGCTCACCTTTCTAGCCCCAACAGCACAAAGTCTGCTTCGACTATCAAGGCACCCCGGAAATAGTGGATCACAAGAGTGACAAACATACAAAAGAAGTAGAGGAAAAATAACGATAGTAAGGATGAGAAGAAAAAGCAGCAGTTCCCCCTATGTTGTTACGACACAGTAAGCATGACATTGATAAATCAGCCCATACTTACAATTCTACTGTGCATAAGAGCCCCCCCCCCCCTAAAGACGCTTCAGTCGGTAGCACTGGTTGGGGGGTGGGGGGTGGATTTAGACCTAATGTGTGCACACGGGGTGGCTGCCAAACCCGCTTCTCAGTTTTCCAGGGGGTCATCCGCTTTCCAGGGGCGTGTTACATAACAACACACACACACACACACACACACACACACACACACACACACACACACACACACACACACACACACACACACACAAAATATACCCAGTCAACAACATATGTCAGTGTTGAACCGGGGTCTTGTTTGACTAGCCTAAGTATTTCAGTGAGTTATAAATTTTCCTCTCATTATTATATTATATTTTTTAAAAGAATCCTGCTTTGAGCGTTCGGAAGGGCCTTGAACAAGAATTTCGACTGTGAAAAACCAATGTGGGTGTCATGACTCATAATTATTATGAACATAAAAGGCAAAAATTACTGCTCAAACTCAATAACTTGAACTTGAATGGCCCCAGTAGACCCATGAAGTGAGGAAATTTTAAAGAATCTGGGGCTGGGGGGGGGGGCAAGATGCAGAGACAATGGAAATTTGCCAGCCTTGAACAGAAAGCTACAATATTGTTATAATTTACTATCATCCATATAAAGTTTTTGTCCTCTAGTGTTGCCTTTAGCACCCCCACCCCCTCCCCCGAATGCATCTTTTAAAAAATCAATAATCCCCTACCCCATTCGGTAGTCCAAGGCCTATACTTCGCATCGCTCAGACTTTGATGATCTTTGGCGACCCCAACAACAAACGCTGGTGCTCACGCGCGCACAGGTTCATTGACCGGTCACGATGGCGAGCCCGACAATCTAAAAATCAGACGACGCGGTAAACAAAGCTAATGGCGGCTGTCGGCAGTCGCAAGTCACCTGCAAGTGTAAGTGGTGTTCTGCGACAGTCTGCGTCCGTGCCAATTCAAGATCGCATAAATACCAAACCTAGCATTATTTAGCTTTCCAAAGGACCCTGAAATGTAAATATTTGCACACGTACTTTTTCATTAACCTTACTTAATATCGTTTTTCTCTTGTGTAGGCCTAACTAGATCGAGAGATCTAGATCTAGAATCTAGATCTAGACTAGATCTAGAATACCTAGACTCTAGACCTAGAATCCTAGAGATATAGATATCTAGATCTAGATTCTAGATATAGATATAGATATCTAGATCTAGATCTCTAGATCTAAATTAGATAATAGATTGTTGATCCAGTATCAGTGTCCAGGTCAATTAGTACTAAATCTAGATCTAGAGTCTAGGTCTAGAAGTAAGGGCCTAATTAATGCAGTGGGTCTACTAGGACCAGATCTAGATCTACATAGATCTAGATCTACCCCTGGGCCTTATTATTATAGCATAGACCTATTACATGTATACACTATAATGTTTGCCTCCACTACACTCCTTCCTCTACTTCTTCACAGCACAGGCGACAGTGCAGTCGATTAGCCTAGTTCGTCACGTCATGCCAGTGCATGGGCAGGGGGACGAAACATTGTTAAACCCACCCCCAGTGGGTCGGGGGGATATAAATAGACCCACTGCTCCGCCAGCAGGAGGTGCAACCCCTCCACTGGCGATTTGTCGCCCATGGACATCTACGCTCGGGTGCACATGGGCGACACTTACTTTGGTGTATCGTCTGTCTTCTATCGTCTTTCTTCCTTCTTCTTTCGTCCTTCCCCGAGCTGACCGGGGAATAAAATAAAAATAGTTGGCTGTCCCATCGACAGGGGGTGTAACCCCCCCGCTGGTGGGATGCCACTCGTACGTCACTAGCTCTCTGACGTAGGGGTGGCATCTTTTGTCCGCTCTTGCTATGTCTTCTATCCATCTATCTTTCTTTCCGTTCTGTCGACCGAAGGTCCGGTCCAGCAAAGAATAGACCCCAAATTACTCCCAGTGGGTCGGGGGATGAATAGACCCACTGCTTCGTTTGCAGGAGGTGCAACCCCTTCAAAAACGAGGTGTCGCACACGGACCCCAACCCTCTGAGACCCGGATGTGACACCTACTTTGGTGTATCTTCCTCTTCTCCTTCCTTCTTTCTCTCTTCTTCTATCTTTTCTCCCACCGCTGACCCCATGTGCAGCAAAAAGAGAGGTCACCCATCCCACAGAGTGGGCGCCTCGTTGACCGTGAGGTGCGACCCGTGCGGACGGAAACTGGGTACCTGGCGGTTGAGGTGAGATCAGTCTACGGACTGTCCCTCACCAACACACCTCTTTGGCCCAGGTTTTCCTCTTAGACGGGAGGGTGGCACGGCCCATGCCACTCAATCGGTTGGGAGCTGAAACCCATTCAGACCCTGTGTCAATCTTGACAGGAGGGTCTTGCACACTCTCGGAAAGAGTATAACTCAGGGGTAGCCCTGGCACAGCTCTGGCTATCCGAGCAATGTGCCCCCTTGTTGTTGGGCTCGATGGCGGGTGGGGAGCCCCGGAGCTGAACCAACCTCACACTTTATATGGATTTGTGTGTGTGTGTGTGTGTGTGTGTGTGTGTGTGTGTGTGTGTGTGTGTGTGTGTGAGAGAGAGAGAGAGAGAGAGAGAGAGAGAGAGAGAGAGAGAGAGAGAGAGAGTGTGTGTGTGTGTGTGTGTGTATATGTGTGCGTACGTGTATGTGTGACAATTGTTATTGCTGCTGATGTTTGTCCAGATATTTTCGTCGTTGCCACTCATACTTATATTGATTTTAATTTTGGTAGTAGTAGTAGTAGTAGTAGTAGTAGTAGTAGTAGTAGTAGTAGTAGTAGTAGTAGTAGTAGTAGTAGTAGTAGCAGTAGCAGCAGTAGCAGCAGTAGAAGTTGTAGTAGTAGTAGTAGTAGTAGTAGTAGTAGTAGTAGTAGTAGTAGTAGTAGT
>NW_004798775.1:55992-59492 GCF_000002075.1 Aplysia californica | reverse complement strand
TATCCCCCCCTCTCTCTCTCTTATTCCCTCCCCTCCTCTCTCTCTCACTCTCTTATTCCCCCCTCACTCTCATTCTCTTATTCACCCTCCCCTCTCTCTCTCTCTCTCTCTCTCTCTCACTCTCTTATCCCCCCTCTCTCTCTCTCTCTCACTCTCACTCTCTTATCCCCCTCCTCTCACTCTCCCTCTCTTATTCCCCCCTCTCTCTCTCACACACTCTCTTATCCCCCCCCCTCTCTCTCTCTCTCACTCTCTTATCCCCCCCCCCTCTCTCTCGGTTGGGAGCTGAAACCCATTCAGACCCTGGGTCAATCTTGACGGGAGGGTCTTGCACACTCTCGGAAAGAGTATAACTCAGGGGTAGCCCTGGCACAGCTCTGGCTATCCGAGCAATGTGCCCCCTTGTTGTTGGGCTCGATGGCGGGTGGGGAAAGTCTCGGTTCGCGGAAGCGGGTGCGGCCACCGGACCGAGCAAACCATCTGTCACTACAGGAAAAAGGACCTTTACGTCTGCCTCTTTTCTCCCTTCTCCCAGGGAGCTTCCGAGGCAGCTGTACTTGACCATTTGCAGCACCGATGCGCAAAATTAAAGAAAATCACAGATGTTAACCAGTTTAAGACGGGAGAAGCACTATGACAAGTTCTGGGGTACATTCCTACGAATGTTCAGAAACTGTCCTCTGGTGCACCCCTCGTCAAATGCGCATCGGAAAAAGAACTGGCCAAAATGGAAAAAATCACGACCTTCGGCGGTGTTCCTTGTACATCCGAGCGACACCAGAAATTCAACCGATCGAAAGGCGTGGTCCGTAGCCATGAGCTGAAGGGCTGCTCCAACGAGGAAATTGTGGCTAATTGCGAAGGTGTGGTCGAAGCCCGCCGGATTACTCTTCGGCGGGGGGAGACCACACTCGAAACGAATACGATTATTCTAACTCCGACCCCCCTCCCCGGCATGTCTCTGGGAAGGTCGGAGTCCGTCACTCCTCCAAATCTCCCACTAGACCGCCGTCCAATCCAGGACGGCAACCTAGAAAACACTCTGCCTCCTCCACAAAGAGGAGTCAAAAGTGTTAATTCGAAGCCGGGGCCTTAATGCTCCAAAAACAAAATTAAAAGGACACAATGACCGTGCTGCAATGGAATGCCGGCGGAATCCGACCTTCCGTAGCAGAATTGCAACACTTACAGGCCACACTGTGCCCACGTGTGGCCTGTATACAAGAAACAAAATTCGCCCCGGCTTCAACCATAGACTTAAGAGGATTTACTGCGTATCATCACATTCACAGGGAGAACCAGATTGCTCCCGGTGGTACCACCATCTACACCGACAACATCACACTCCACAGACAAATACATCTTTGGACGACCCTCCAGGCTATTGCCGCACGGGTCACCCTGCACAGACCAATCACGATCTGCTCAGTTTATATCCCACCAAATTACCCCCTCAAAATAACCCAACTAAATGACTTAAAGGCTCAGCTTCCAAAACCCTTTATTTTGCTAGGTGATTTCAATGCCCACATCCCCATTTGGGGAGACAAACCTACAGACCTGAAAGGAAAAATAATAGAAGATTTTTTATTTCAAAATAACATCTGTCTCTTAAATGATAGGTCCCCAACTTACAGAAACAGAGCCACTTTTGGAACTTCATCCCTTGACCTCACCTTCTGTACCCCTGACCTAGTCCCAGATCTTGAGTGGTCTGTGCTGGATGACCGTACGGACCATTTCTCAATTCTTCTAAAAAACAATAGCCTCCAAAACGACCCGATCCCAGAACGCTTCAACTTCAAAAGAGCAGAGTGGGACGAGTGGGACGGGTTTGCCAATCAATGTTCCCATGTTCCCAGATTCTGAACCCGACTTCCGACCTCAACTACAATAAATTCCACGAAAAGCTTTTAGAAATATGCCACAAACACATACCAAAAACAAAAACAAAACTCCGGAAGAACAAGATCTGGTTCTCTGAGGAATGTGAGGATGCAGTAAAGAAAAAGAAGGCAGCGTATCGAAAGGCCGTCAACAACACCACCACAGAAAACAAGATTAATTATTTAAAGGCTTGAGCTGTGGCATGTAGATGCCTCAGGGAGAGCAAAAGACAATCCTTCAAAAAATACATCTCCAAAATCAACAGCCAGACACCACTCAACCAAGTTTTCAAAATCGTTAAAAAAAATTCTTGGGAAGACGCACAGACACCATTCGGCACGTCCAGAGGCCGGATGGAACCACAGCTGAAACACAAGTAGACATCTCAAACACAATAGCTTGGCGTCTCGCCACTGTCATTCCAATACCCAAACCAAACAAAGACCATACACCCATCCAATTACAGACCAATAGCACTAACTAGCTGTCTGTGCAAACTTATTGAAAAAATGATTCACAGGCGACTCATGTGGTTTGTAGAGACGACGGGCTCGATGAGCGGTCTCCAGTGCGGATTCAGGAAAACTCGATCCACTCTGGATCACCTGGTCCGCCTGGAGACCTTTATACGCGAGACGTTCGCTGAAGGAGGCCACATGATCGCCATCTTTTTCAACCTAGAAAAAGCCTACGACACAACCTGGAAGTACGGCATTCTCAGAGACCTGCACGCTCTCGGCATACGCGGTCATCTCCCTGCCTTCATCGGCAACTTCCTGAAGAACCGTTCCTTCCAGGTTCGTGTCGGATCCTCCCTTTCAGACCCCCACCAACAGGAGGAAGGATTCCCCCAAGGAAACATCCTTTCTCCTCTCCTATTTGAAATCAAAATAAATTCCATCGTAAAAACCTCCAAAACAGCATAGACAGCGTCGTTATACGTTGACGGCTTTTTGATATGCTGCCGTTCGAAAAATCCTCATCTGAGATCTATGGAAAGGCAGCTGCAAACGAATCTGCACAAACTCGAAAAGTGGGTAAACAATAACGGTTTCAAGTTCTCCACGTCAAAGACGGTTGCAGTACACTTTTGCCGAACAGGCAAGAGTGAGCGGCGACCGAGAGAGAGAGAGAGAGAGAGAGAGGGAAAGGATTCCCGTCCAGGACCAGGCTCTTTTCCTCGGCGTTACATTCGACAAAAAACTCACATTCTAAGAACGAAAAAACCCCAAACCTAGTGTGTGTGTGTGTGTGAGAGAGAGAGAGAGAGAGAGAGAGAGAGAGAGAGAGAGAGAAAGAAAGAGAGACGGAGACAGAGACAGAGACAGAAAGAGACAGAGAGAGAGATAGAGAGAGAGAGAGAGAAAGAGAGAGGGATAGTGTGTGTGTGGGTGTGTGTGTGCGTGTGTGTGTGTTTGTATGTGTGTGTGTGTGTGTGTGTGTGTGTGTGTGTGTGAGAGAGAGAGAGAGAGAGAGAGAGAGAGAGAGAAAGAGAGAGATTGAGACAGAGAGTGAGAGAGAGTGAGAGAAAGAGAGAGAGATAGAGAGAGAGAGAGATAGATAGAGAGAGAGAGAGAGAGAGAGAGAGAGAGAGAGAGAGAGAGAGAGAGAGA
>NW_004798775.1:49072-54814 GCF_000002075.1 Aplysia californica | reverse complement strand
GTGTGTGTGTGTGTGTGTGTGTGTGTGTGTGTGTGTGTGTGTGTGTGTGTGAGAGAGAGAGAGAGAGAGAGAGAGAGAGAGAGAAAGAGAGAGATTGAGACAGAGAGTGAGAGAGAGAGAGAGAGAAAGAGAGAGAGAGAGAGAGAGAGAGAGAGAGAGAGAGAGAGAGAGAGAGAGTTTCAATTCATCTTCATATTACTATCACTTATCTGATGAATTACATGTATTTGCAGACGTGAGGCATTGCTGCACTTGAGCACTTAGCCTATAAAATTGCTAGATGAAGCGATGATCGAAAAGAGGTAAAAGCTCCTCTATAAGGCAACACCAGAATGTGCGTGCTTAATCACTACCTAAAAAACTACAAAACAACGAATTATAATTATGGGGAACAATTGTTGGTCAGTCGGGAGGAGGAGAAGAAAGGCCCAAAAAAAATAAATTTCTTTCTCAGGATTCGATCCCACGTCCGTTCACTCCGCACGCAGTCACGCTGTCCATTCGGCCAGCACAGCTCCTTTCTGGAACAGGTAGATTAGGCTTCATATATTTACAGCACTGTTTCAGATGTTTCCGAACTGCTAAAACTGGAATCATAGGCCCAACACAATATTCACCACTGGCCTACCACAGCCAATCAGAGCACCACTAGCTTACCCACAGCCAATCAGCTTCTGGCTGACGGGCTGCTGCTAGCCGCATGTTTCCTAAGATGCCATGTCAGTACTGCAGGCAATCACTTCCGGCAAACTATCGAGGCTACGAAAAGTAATTGAGGTCATCCCATGTCTGAGGATAATGCTGCAGTGGATTCCATCACACTGTGGTGTCTTAGGAAATGAGCAGGCAGACAGGATGGCCAAACTAGGAGCACAGAAAGAGCAACCAGACAACAGCGTTAACTACACAGAAATAAAAACTATTATAAATACACTATTTAAAGCACCTCAGACACCAGATGGCTACCATGAGCTGTCCCGCCAAGAACAAGTGATTATCTTCAGACTAAGACCACAACTACAAAAGACTGAGACAATATATGTATAAATGTTTTAAACTAGTACAATCACCAAAATGCCAGTGTGGAGAGACGGACGCGAACCAAACTGTTGAACACATCCTTCAGCACTGCAAGACGCACAGGGCCCTGAGACAGGAAACGTGGCCAACCCCACTGACGCTACAAGAGAAGCTATACGGGCCGACAGATGAACTGAGCAGGATGGCCCAATTTATGACAGATACCAGACTTCAAGTGTGATTCGATCGAGAAGAAGAAGAAGACTAACCATCCTAAGGTGTACAAACTGTTCGTCTGTCCTGGAACTAACATCTGCTCTACTACTTTACACTGTCCCCGTAGAATTATGCAAATTTAGATGGCCAAATTATGCACAAAAAAGCAAAATCATGCAAAAATTAGGCAAGTTACCGTAACACCATTCGCGACATGTTTTGCACTTTTTCAACACGAAGTTTCATGGTTTTCATGTTTTATGTACAGAAAAATTGAAAACAGAACTTATCAGTATCAGTAATTTGTTGTATATTTGGAAAAGAAAACAATACACATCAGTAAAAAAAAACACAAAAAAAACCTACCAAAAATAATAATCTCTGTAACTTTCAGCTGTAGATCTAAATCTAGATCTATTGAGGAAAGAAACATGTTTAAAAAAATATTTTTAAAAGAACCTCTGGACCTCTGATGCTGGCGCATTACAAAAACCAAGAACCCTTATCAAATATGAAACATCAGCAGACTTGAGAACAACAACTTTGGATCGATTGAAAAATAGAACATGCTCAAGGAACAAAATCACAACCCATTTAACCAAGATCTTGTAACAAGGGAAATAACCAAATTTTCACTTAAATGAGAGTTATTACGGTGATTACGTCCCTTTAGTCACATGGCGAGGCGTTAATAGTTTTGTGGGGGAAAAAACGGGAAAAAACGCGGATAATCCAAAATTACGCGAATGTTGCAGAATTACGCGAAAAAAACGCGGCCGCACAATCGCATAATCCTACGGGGACAGTATACACCCTGGGGTCAAAAGTATCCCCGCTACAATCAACTCTTGTTTGTTTGAGTGAGTAAAGAGAAGCACATCACTACAACTACAATCAACTCTTGTTTGTTTGAGTGAGTAAAGAGAAGCACATCACTACAACTACAATCAACTCTTGTTTGTTTGAGTGAGTAAAGAGAAGCACGTCACTACAACTACAATCAACTCTTGTTTGTTTGAGTGAGTAAAGAGAAGCACATCACTACAACTACAATCAACTCTTGTTTGTTTGAGTGAGTAAAGAGAAGCACATCACTACAACTACAATCAACTCTTGTTTGAGTGAGTAAAGAGAAGCACATCACTACAACTACAATCAACTCTTGTTTGTTTGAGTGAGTAAAGAGAAGCACGTCAACACATACTGACGGCCATTTAGACCAGGAAAAGGTACAGTCATTATAGAAAGAACAGAGGAAAAGTAAAGAAGTAGGACCTACTACTAGTGGTGCCCTCCACCAACTCAGTCATCCGCACAATCTACTCTGTTCCTACAGAATACGAGTGGTGTTCAGCCTATGACTCGCTCGAATAATTTATTTTTTAAAAATACATCGTGTACAAGGGAGTTAACCTATTGAAGACGTGCATTCAAATTCAAGTCGTCCAACAATGAAGACGCACTTTTCCTTCGTTATTCATACAGATTTTTCGACTCAATTTTCAAAATTGAGCACATTATGAATGTGTAAGCAAATTTTAGCTTCTGATTAGTGTCTGGGTATGAAGGAATCATGGTAGAGTAATGAAATTTCGTAATGGGGTCCTCCTACTGCATGACCGCACCCCTGCGCACAACAGTCCAGACAGCGGAACAGTGAGGCTTAGAAATCCTGCCACACCCAGCTTATTCACACTAGACTTTTTTCTGTTTTCTAATCTTAAAGAAATGACTAAAAGACGTCTTTCCATGAAAACGAGGAAGCAATTGAAGCTGTGGAAGACTGGTCAGGGGCCCATTTTGGGTCTTTTTTTTCTCAAGGACTTTTGAAAGTCAAAAAGAGGTGGCAGAAATGTGTTACTCTGCATGGTGACTGTGTAGATTAATGAAAGTATGTGTACCAAGTCACAAAGCTTTATCTTTATTCCTTCATATATTTAGACCAAAGACTTCTTGAACCCACCTCGTAGTTCAAAATTGCCACAACATTGCGTTTGGTCTGCCGATGGCACATAAAAATGTGTCTGTTACATCCTTGATTAAGCTTAAGAGATCACCTGAAGAAATACCGTAGCTGAAATGTTTTAGTAGGCTACATAATATCATATGCGAAGATTTTACGGCAATTGCTCACACAATGAGGTCATATGAGTGCTGAAGATGACGGTGTTACAAGAGAGTAGCAAACATAAAAAAGAAGGAGAGACCAGGATGATAGATCTAGATGTTTGATAGGAAAGAAGGACCAGAGCACCCGCCGGAGCTGAAAGTAATCAGTGGGGTAGGTTTAACGTCCCTATCAACACTATTGAGTTATTCAAGATCTATCTCCGGAAGGGCTGAGCCAAAATGGGAAATTCATGCAGTGCTTTTCCCAAGGACACAACACTGGGCCGAGCTAAGGCTTGAACCTCCAAGCCCTCAATCTCACGATTACAGGCCTGGCACCCTAATCACTAGACTACCGATACCACCTGAAAAAGATAACGTGTCACTATTTGTAAAAAAAAAAAAACAGTAACGAGGTATTTATTTATTTATTTTCTTGTCCATTGGAATAGTTGTTAGTCTATTTAACTACATTTTTAAATACAGATTAATTTATTAAGCTGTGAATCAATTATAGTTTTTTTTTATATTAGTGTGACCATTATTATGTTATTATCATTATTACTTTTAAATTATCATTATTTATTGTTTCTACTATTCTTCTTTTTCTTCTTGCTATTATTATTGATATTATTATTATTATTATTATTATTATTATTATTATTATTATTATTATTATTATTATTATTATTATTATTATTATTATTATTATTATTATTATTACTATTATTATTATTATTACTTTTATTATTATTTTTCTTGTCGTTTTCGCTGTCGTTGCTGTTGTCACTAGTATGATGATGATGATGATGTTGATGATGATGATGGTGATGATCATTATTATCATTATTATTATTATGGGGTGGTTGCTGTTGTTGCTGCTGTTGTTATTATGGGGGATAGGGGTGAGAATTAGGCACATTGCCTTAATGTCTCACAAAGCTGCTCATTCCACCACATATAATATAATAAGGATAAGACATGTTCAGCCAAATGATTAAATGTCTCAGTTGCTACATAAATATTTTCTTTTTGCTTTTCTCCCTGCAGGCGTATACAAAAAAAAAGACTTCTCTAAGTTCAGTGAAAATCAATGGGTTTCACTCAGGGTATTTATTGGACTGTTCAGGTATTAGAACTTATTAACCTCTCTGAGTTTGATGATGTGTGAACCTCTGAGCCTGATGATGTATTGATCAGTTATGACAGCATCAGTGATAATTGAAGTCTCAGTTAAGAAGAATGGAACATTCTTTGCTTGTCTCAGGTTGGGGGAAAAATGAAGGGAAGAAGGAGACATGGGAAGGTGGAAGGGGGGGGGGGGGGGGCTGCTAGTAATTTTTGGGGTAAAAAAAATCTACAGTTGGTTAAAGAGTGACGTTAGCTCAATGTGATATAAGAATAAAGCGGCCCAAAATGGTAATGGAAAAGAGCATTAGCTTATTAAGCCTAAGATTTATTTTGGTAGCCTCGGGTGACAGTCTTTGCATGTTTTGCTTGAAAAAAGGTCAGTCCTTTATACAGTATGGTCATATATTGAAGTGGCTGGCTGTTGTGTATGTTTACTGAAACAATTCATTCTCTTCTCTGAGTAGACTCTAATGTATTTTACTGTTGACCCGAGCAGTGCTCACAAAGCATTATTAAAAACTACTCTCTTACATGTATGATGGAGCATGATGTGTTTATCTTCATTTGTCCTTACGTCATTGCCTTGGGTATGTAGTATGTAGCCATCATAATCACAAATGCTTAAAAAAAACCTCTCCTGCTTCTTTTTTTTATTCGATAACTTACTCCATTTCCCATATTGTAGCAGTTTAAATTTGGTTGAAAAATGAATTTTCGAGAGTATATACAATGGACAATGACATAGATCTATATTATTTTTATCTGAATTTTAGCTTATGATGACAATCTTTGGGTTAATCTTTCCTAAAACTACTCTAAGCAAAATCTCACCTGTCTGTCTGTCTGTCTGTCTGTCTGTCTGTCTGTCTGTCTGTCTGTCTGTCTGCCTGTCTGCCTGTCTCTCTGTCTGTCTGTCTATCAATCTAAGTGTCCGTGTGTATGTCTCTATCTCTGTGTGTGTGTGTGTGTGTGTGTGTGTGTGTGTGTGTGTGTGTGTGTGTCTGTCTGTCTGTCTGTCTCTCTCTCTATCTCTTTATCTACCTACTTACCTACATACCTACCTACGTACCTACCTACCTACCTACCTACCTACCTACCTACCTACCTACCTACCTACCGATCAAACTATCTTTCTCCTTCTCTTTCTCTCTCTCTCTCTTTCTCCCTTTGTCTCCCTCACTCTCTCTGCATCTCTGCGTCTCTGCCTCTGTATGTGTCTTCACCTCTCTGTCTCTGTCTCGACTTCTCTGCCTCCCGCCACACACA
>NW_004798775.1:32810-47598 GCF_000002075.1 Aplysia californica | reverse complement strand
AGATCAGGGGTGTGGCTGAAAGACTGCAGTAAGAAGAAGCGATGGCGTAGCAGTAGAAAGGCTACAGAAAGAATCAGGAGCCCAGAGGAAGGGGCAAAGGAGGTGACGGGGTGAGGGCAGAAAGTGGAGACGAAAGCAGACGACAGAACATTGCTAGAGAGCAGGAAATGAGGTGAAAGGAGACACATTTAGAGGTGAGAGGCCAACACCTTAACCCCTAGGCCACGAGAGCCCCCTGAATCCGGGTAGCGACCGAAAAAAAATCTTCTCTAAAATTGTCTCCTTTCAACTCCTTTCCTGCTCTCTCTCTCCATGTTCTGTCGTCTGCTTTCGTCTCCACTTTCTTCCCCCACCCCCTCACTTCCATTGCCCCCTCCACTGGACTCCAAACTCTTTCTGCAACCTTTCTACTGCTACTCCTTGGCTCCCTCTTATTGTTATCTTTCAGCCACACCCCTGATCTTCTGGTAGGAAAGATCTACACCTAGCCTTCTCCGGACAAAGGCGAAAAATCTCGGAGGTCCCGTGTGCATGTTAAAGATCCCTTGAATGTCTAAAATAGTAAAATCGATGAGTAGGCTTCGGCCGCTACCCGAGCAAAATTCAAAATTTCCTACCGAAAATGTTTGGTGTGTCACGTGCGCTCAAATGACCTTATGCAGTTGTGAGCGCCGTAAAAGATTTACCCCCCCCCCCCAAAAAAAAAAAAAAAAAAAAAAAGTCTGGATTGGTATTGAGCAGGTGCGGTCCGTTAATCGGGCAATGCCGGTTTATACTGACGACGACGGTCACTTTCTGACAGCTGGACAATTGACAAGAGATTTATTGCTGATAATAAGTTTTATTCTGTTTCAATTATATCCAAACTAATATTAGTCAATGCTGAAAAATGAACTTTGCCAATTTGAAGGCGCTCAAAGAGCAAATAGGGCTTTAGTGCTGCGCTGTCGCACGTCAGAGACTCTTTTCTCTAATTTAATCTTTGTTTATCAACGTTGGCTCGGAGCTTGCGGGAAAATCGCATCTTATCGCGATGCGTATCTTCGTTTGGGCAAGGCCAAGGAGGTTAATAATTACAGAAAGGTCCTCGGGCGAGGCTCAAACCGAACGCTCAGCGGTGACGTCAGCCTCGCCGATAAATAACACCATAATCTAGAGAAAAAACAAATACTTCTTAATTGCAACATTGCTGGCAAATGAAGATTAAGACGGTCTTAAACAAACAGCACAATAAATGCACATATTATTTCTTTAATTTTATACACATGTATAATGTCAAACCTGTGTAAGACGGAATCGCAAGGGAGCCAGAAAAAAAATTTCATCCTAAACATTTTCCGTCTTAGACTTAAGGGAATTTATTTAGGGGGAGATGGTGGGGGAGGGAGTTCAAAGGGCCAGCCGTTGGGATCAAAAGGATCACTTGTCTGATCGGCAAGCAATGGTCACACCTCTCAATTGCTATCCTGTCTGATAATGCGTCAGTCTTACTTATCCAATTACCAACAGTGCTTGCCTTTCATACGACCACTGTTGGACCTATAAAAACAGAAATGTTTGAAAATCTCCTTTGCTTCCACCCTTGGCCCCACCCACCGGAGTAACAAGCACAGTCAACCAATGCCACCCCTCACCGCCATGTAACAACGATTCGAGGAACTCTTTTCTCGGCTGGCGGAACGATCAGGGTGGCAGGCATTGGTCAAACTAATTTCACACCTCTGGCTTCTGGCTACCCAGGAAAGTTTCTGTAGTGGCTCGCTACTCTAGCACTCTCACGGGCAGTCGTGAGATTTCACACCCACACCACCCTGACCATCTGCATCGTTCAGGGTTCACATGATGGGGTAACATCGGTAACATCTACCCCTATACGTTCTTATACTAACGTCAAGATCTACCCCCAAATTGCACTGTGTTCTGAAAAGTGCCATGATGAACGTTTGATTATAAAACGATCAGAAATTATTGTGCTAATTTTGTCCAGTATGTGTGTGTGTGTGTGTGGGGGGGGGGGGGGGGGGGTGTTTGTGTTGAGTATATTGTATTTTTCTGATTCTACGCTTGATCTGTATAGGACAGTTCTTATAACGAGTATATTTATACAGAATGAGCGTATGTCTAAATATTGTGTGGGTGTGTAGAAAGTTAGAGTCTTTGGGGTAAGTACAAGGGACCAGAACTTCTCACTTTCTTGTTAGATTTCTGATATATTATTATGGTAATGTTTCTTTTTCCCGTGCCGATCATACAAAATATTTGTAACCGGGGCAGATCGCTACTCACAAGGGTCACAAGCTTTACATGCACGTTTGTGGGTTAAGAGTGTTTGAATGCGTTTACGACCATAAAGATGTTATGTTTGACAATGTCTCGACTTTTTACTGAACACTATGCTCGTGTTTTGTGAAGAAAAGGGATAAAAATGCCGAACAATAGCAGCCAACACCAAACTTGGATTACCAATAGTAGGCCTATTGCCAAAATTTCGAAAGGACTCTTTTGAAGTTTACCTGTATAGCCAGACAGACAAATATGTGTTCCAGTAATTTTTAGAAACAGCCTCTTACAACGTAACTTCTAAATGTGACTACTAAAACTATAACTCAATCAGGCACGCAACTGGATACAAAATTAGGGTTTTGTTTATGTAAGAGTTTTTCTCGACTTGCAACACAATTAGGTCCTATAAGTGCCGAAGATTAGATGTGTTACGTGGGAGTAACAAACAATAGAATAAAGTGAGGAGAGATACGGACGATAGAAGCTTGAAAGGAAAGAAAGAGCAAATTACTCCAGAGCACCCCCCAAACACAAACAGAAATTATGACCTTTTAACCAAAACATCACCACGTTGAAAATTCTACTATAGCTACCTGACGTAAACAATCAGCTGTAGGTCGTGTATCGTCGCCTCCTAGGGTCATAGGTCAGTGGGTGAGGGGAGGGGGAGACGTACGCCTCAGGGGCGTGAGAATGTCCGTGACCAACTATTGACGCGTAATCAGCTGACGACAGGTAGTAAAATTTTAATTTTCTTTGTGTTTCGAGGTGTGCAGCGAAGTTGCGTCCTTTCAAAAAGAGGGCTCAAGCCAACAGTTTTCGGATTTTTTAATTTCTCATTCTCGATTTGAATGTCAACGTGAGCAGACATGAACACACCTGGTCACCGCTCGGGGCGTAAGCAAGGACCTCAGAAATTTGCCATTATTTACCCTCCTTGACTTTGACGTAGGTCAGGGGGTTTCAACATCAGCGAAGGCCGTTTTATCGATTCCCGCCCAATATTTGTTAGCTTAAAGTGTCCTTTGTGATTGAAAATAAAAACACCTGTGGGGGAGGGGGCAGGGGGTTCCCCTAATCCTGGGGAGGAGCGCCGCTTCGCATGTGAGCTTATGTTTTCTAATAATAATACATGCACCCAGTGCACACTCCCGATCTAATTCATTAAGTTTTGGTGTAGTCCGGACCAACTGAGTCGTTGGGGGTTCTTTCATGGCAAGGGGGAATGGGGATTTATCGTTCAATACCTATTTGAAATGAATATACCGCGAGATTGAATAACGCTTTCTTCCTCACTCAGGGGCAAATATCTACCTTCTATCGATCGCCATAATCAGCTGACTATCACGTTTATAAACTATGGGGCTAAGAGTAAAATATCATGTTTTGCAATGTCTCAACTTTTAACTGACACACTACGAGTTTGTTTTGTAAAGATTGAAAGAAAAAAACCCCATGTCGAACAGTGACAAGCAACACCAGACTTGGTTTACATCAATTGTACTGCCAAACTTTAGGAAGGACTCTAAATAGACTCTATTGTGGATGTTACCTGTAGTCAGACAACGATGTGTACTACTAGTCTAGTAATTTAAAAAACGGTTTCTTACAACATAATGTCCAAATATGACTACTAAAACCCAATCATGCTCATAATCAGTTCAAATACGATAAATGTGATACAAGAGAGTAATAAACATTTTTTTAAAGTGAGGAGAGATAAGGATGATAAACGTTTGATAGTAAAAGAAAGAGAAAACCAACCACATCAGACAGAACACCCGCCAACAACCTACAGAAATTATGACATTTCAACCAAAACATGACCACGTTGCAAGTCTACTACTAGCTCTCTGACGTAACAATCGGCTGTTGGTCATGTGTCGTCGCCTCCTGGGGTCATCGGTCAGTGGGTGAGGGGCGGGGGGAGACGTACGACTCGGAGGCGTGGGAATGTCCATGACCAACTATTGACTTGCAATCAGCTGACGACAGGTAGTCTAGTAAAATTTTAGTTTTCTTTGTGTTTTGTGGTGCGCAGCAAAAGTTGCATACCTTCAAAAAGAGGCTCGACCCAGTAGTTTTCGATTTTCTTTTTCTCATTCTGGATTTTATTATCAGCGTGGGTAGACGTATTACGATACTATTCTGAGAGTTATTCTTTATTGAGCTGTGTGTTCTGAGTTGAGATTTCTGACAATTTCTACGATCGTGACGTTGAGACGGTATGTGGTCACTTAATATATACAATTGTATCTCTTTGCAGTTTTTATTCTTTGTTTAGTCTTTTTTTTTTAAAATAATTTTATCGGCCGCATCTTCGTGGTAGATATTACATTTCTGAATCGTATCTCTTTTTTTCACTATGCAACTATAGGAGTTTCCGTCTCTGAATATGTAAATACATGTGCCTTAATCAAATGTTTTGAAAATATCATAAAAAGATACAATGATTTAAAATCAAACAAACAAATCCACCAACTTCAAATTACATAAATTCACAGCGGGTTATACTGATTTCTCTCTCTCTCTCTCTCTCTCTCTCTCTCTCTCTCTCTCTCTCTCTCTCTCCCTCTCCGCCCCTCTCTCTCTCCTTCTCTCTCAATCTCTCTCTCTGAGTTGTTCTTTGCATTTATGATTGATCTAATGGTCTCTCTCCTCAATTTACTGTATTTTTAGGAAACAATTATTTTCATAAAATAATCTGAGATCTCCTCATTTTTAAAAATTTTGAATTATTCAATTAGAACATAAATGTGTTTGTTGTGAACATCGGGTGTAAATTAGTCGAAATGCTACTTTTATTAACTTTAATACTCGGAATTGACAAGAAAACGAGTTTTTGCTAAGGTCTACAAGAGCACGTGTGTCTTGTGCCCTGAGATCTGTCAAGACATTACCAAGCAAAACCTTTGAAGTTCTCTTGTCAATACCGAATAAAATAATAAAAAGGGTAGAAGCAGCGCGTTCTGCTCAGTTTTCACTCGATGTTCTTTAAGGACACCATACATTTAATTTTTATGTTCCACAGCAAAACTTTTGCAGTTTTCTTATCAATAAACACATAAAATAACACCGCAATCATAACCAAAAGTCGGTGGCTTGCATCTCTGACGTAACAATCAGCTGGACCGGCGGTGGCCATTTGTGATAACACCTGGTCACCGCCCCAGGCGTAGGCCAGGACCTCAGAAATTTTCCATTGTTTAATCTCCTTGCTTGGACGTAGTTGAGGAGGTTTTAATTCAACATCAGAAGGTCCATTTTATTTATTCCCCCCCCCCCCCCCAATATTTGTCAGCTTTAAAAGTGTCCTTTGCGATTGTAAATAAAACACCGGTAGGGGCAGGGGGTTCCTCTAATCCTGGGGATGGGAGCGCTGCTTCACATGATGGCTTATGTTTTCTAATAATAATAATAATAATAATACATGTACCCAGTGCATACTCCCGATTGAATTAATTAAATTTGGATTCAGCCCTGAACAAGTAGTTGGGGTTTTTTTCATGACCGGTGGAGGGGGGGGGGGGTTATTTTTAAATTCCTATTTGAAATGAATGTACCGCGAGGTTGAATAACGCTTTCTATCTTACTGAGGGGAAAGTATCCACCATCTATTGATCTCCATAATCAAATGACTATCAAGTTCATAAACTATGGGGCTTAGATATCATTTTTGGCAATGTCTCAACTTTTGACTGACATACTACGCTTGTGTTTTGTAGAAAAAGAAAGAAAAACAAAATATGTCGAACAGTGACAAGCAACACCAGATTTGGCTTACATCAAAAGTACTGCCAAACTTTAGGAAGGACTCTATTGTGGATGTTACCTGTAGTCAGACAACGATGTGTACTAGTAATTTTTAGAAACGGTTTCTAACAACATAATGTCCAAATATGACTACTAAAACCCAATCATGCACACAATCAGTTCAAATAAGAGCCGAAGATTAATTAGATTGACACAGGAAGAGAGTAATAAACATTTTTTTTAAAAGTAAGGAGACATAAGGACGATACACATTTAGTTAAAGAAAGATAAACCCAACCACATCAGAGCACCCGCCAACAACCTACAGAAATTATGGCATTTCAACCAAAACATCACCACGCTGCAAGTCTATTACTAGCTCTCTGACGTAATAATCAGCTGTTGGTCATGTGTCGTCGCCTCCTGGGGTCATCGGTCAGTGGGTGAGGGGCGGGGGGAGATGTACGCCTCGGGGGCGTGGGAATGTCCGTGACCAACTATTGGTGCGTAAAACAAGGAGTTTAGAACTACTTTTAATCTCCTTGGTGCGTAATCAGATGACGACAGGTAGTAAAATTTTAGTTTTCTTTGTGTTTCGAGATGTGTAGCAAAGTTGCGTACCTTCAAAGAGAGGCTTGAGCCAGAGGGTTCCAATTTTTTTTTCTCATTCTCCATTTGAATATCAGCGTGTGTAGACGTATTACGATACTATTCTGAAAGTTATTCTTTATTGAGACGTGTGTTCTGTTCTGAGATTTCTGACAAATTTATTCGATAGTGACGTTGAGACGGTAAGTGGTCATTTGATATATATATATATATATATATATATATATATATATATATATATATATATATATATATAAATTTTTATTATTTGTTTGTTGTTGTTTTTTTACTTCTTTACCGGCCACATCATCGTGCTAGATGTTTCTTTTCTGAATTGTATCATCGACGGCCTTTTTTTCTTCAATATGCAACGATAGGAGTTTCCGCCTCTAAATTAGTAAATACATGTACCTTAATCAAATGTTTTTTAAAATATCATGAAACGATACAATGATTCAAAACAAACAAACAAATCCACCAAATTCAAATTATATAAATTCACGGCGGGTTATTTTGATCTCTCTCTCTCTCTCCCTCTCTCTCCCCCCCCCCTCTCTCTCTCTCTCTCTCTCTCTCTCTCTCTCTCAATGAGTTGTACTTTGCATATGATTGATCTAATGGTCTTTGTCCTCAACTTTACTGTATTTTTTAAAAACAATTATTTTCTTTAAATAATCTGTGATCTCCTCTTTTTTAAAAAAATATTAAATTGGAATATACACTGTAAATGTGTTTGTTATTAACATCGCGTGTAAATTAAACAAAATGCTGCTTTTGTTAACTTTAATACTCGGAATTGGCAAGAAACTCTCTCTCTCTCTCTCTCTCTCTCTCTCTCTCTCTCTCTCTCTCTCTCTCTCTCTCTCTCTCTCTCTCTGTGAGTTGCACTTTGCACATGATTGATCTAATGGTCTTTGTCCTCAACTTTACTGTATTTTTTTAAACAATTATTTTCTTTAAACAATCTGTGATCTCATTTTTTGGGTAATCATCCAATTGGAATATACAATGTAAATGTGTTTGTTTTGAACCTCACGAGTAAATTAAACAAAATGCTGCTTTTGTTAACTTTAATACTCGGAATTGACAAGAAACTGTAGTTTTTGTTAAGGTCTATAAGAGCACGTGTGTCCTGTGCCATCAGCTAAAGTTCAAGACATTACCAAGTAAAACCTTTGAAGTTCTCTTGTCAATACCGATTATCAAAATAAATACGGGTACGAGCAGCGCGTTTTGCTTAGTTTTAACGCGATGTTCTTTAAGGACACGCTACGTTTAATTTTATGTTCCCAAGCAAAACATTTGCCGTTTCTTGTCAATAAACACATAAAATAACACCATAATCATAACCAAAATAGGGGTCGTTTATATCAGTGACCGGCTCTCTGACGTAACAATCAGCTGGACCGGCGATAGCCATTTGTGAACACACCTGGTCGCCGCCCAGGGCGTAAGCAAGGACCTCAGAAAATTCCTTTATAATTTCGTTATTTTTGCCTTCTTGGCTTGGACGTAGCTCGGGGGATTTCAATATCAGCGAAGGCCCGTTTTATCGATTCCCGCCCAATATTTGTTGGCTTAAAGTGTCCTTTGTGATTGAAAATAAAACCACCGGCGGGGTATGGGTCAGGGGGTTTCCCTATTCCTGGGGATGGGAGCGTCGCTTCACACGTAGGCTTTTGTTTTCTAATAATAATAATACATGTACCCAGTGCGTACTCCCGATCCAATAAATTAAATTTAGATGTAGTAGTCCGGACCAACTAAGTAGTTGGCGGTTCTTTCATGGCAAGGGGGAATCGGGATTTATTTTTAAAATCCTTTTTGAAATGTATGTACCACATCCACCATCCATCGATCGCCATAATAGGTGACTATCAAGTTCATAAACTATGGGGCTAAGATATCATGTTTAGCAATGTCTCACTTTTTACTGACACAATACGCTTGTATTTTGTAAAGAAAGAAAAACAAAACGTGTCCAACAATGACAAGCAACACCAGACTTGGCTTATATCAATTGTACTGCCAAACTTTAGGAAGGACTCTAAATAGACTCTATTGTGGGTGTTACCTGTAGTCAGACAACGATGTGTACTAGTAATTTCAAAAACGGTTTCTTACAACATAATGTCCAAATATGACTACTAAAACCCAGTCATGCTCTCAATCAGTTCAAATACGATTAATTGTGATACAGGAGAGTATTAAACATTTTTTTTAAAGTGAGGAGACATAAGGACAATAAACGTTTGGTAGATAAAGAAAAAGAAAACCAACCACATCAGAATTCAGATCACCCTCCAACAACCTATAGAAATTACGACATTTCGACCAAAATACGACCACGCTGCAAGTCTACTAGCTCCCTGACGTAACAGTCAGCTGTTGGTCGTGTGTCGTCGCCTCCTGGGGTCATAGGTCAGTGGGTGAGGGGCGGGGGGAGACGTACGCCTCGAGGGCGTGGGAATGTCCGTGACCAACTATTGGCGCGTAATCAGCTGACGACAGGTAGTAAAAATTTAATTTTCTTTATGTTTCGAGGTGTGCAGTGAAGTTGCATACCTTCAAAGAGAGGCTCGAGTCAGTAGTTTTCCATTTTTTTTCTCTCATTCTGGATTTGATTATCAGCGTGTGTAGACGTATTGCGATACTACTCAGAGAGTTATTCTTTATTGAGACGTGTGTTCGGTTCTGAGATTTCTGACAATTTCTACGGTCGTGACGTTGAGTCGTTAAGTGGTCACTTAATATATACGACATGTGTATATTTCTAGTTTTTCTTATTTGTTTGTTGTTGTTGTTTTTTACTTCTTTACCGGCCGCACCATCGTGCTAGATGTTTCCTTTCTGAATTGTATCGTCGACGGCCTTTTTTTTTCAATCTGCAACGACAGGAGTTTCCGCCTCTAAATTAGTAAACACATGTACCTTAAGCAAATGTTTTGAAAATATCATGAATCGATACAATGATTTAAAACAAACAAATCCACTAACTTCAAATTATATAAATTCACCGCCGTTTATTTTGATCCTGATTTCTTTCTCTCTCTCTCTCTCTCTCTCTCTCTCTCTCTCTCTCTCTCTCTCTCTCTGTGTGAGTTGCACTTTGCACATGATTGATCTTATGGTCTTCGTCCTCTGTGATCTCCTCATATTTTTTTTAATCATCCAATTGGAATATACAATGTAAATGTGTTTGATTTGAACCTCACGAGTAAATTAAACAAAATGCTGCTTTTGTTAACTTTAATACTCGGAATTGACAAGAAAACTAGTGTTTGCTAGGCCTATAAGAGCACGCGTGCCTCGTGCCAACAGCTAAAGTTCAAGACATTATCAAGTAAAGCCTTTGAAGTTATCTTGTCAATACCAAATATCAAAATAAATACGGGTACGAGCAGCGCGTTTTGCTTAGTTTTAACGCGATGTTCTTAAAGGACACGCTACATTTAATTTTGTTCCCAAGCAAAACCTTTGCCGTTTTCTTCTCAATAACTCAAAAAATAACACCATAATCATAACCAAAATGGCGGTCGCTTACATCAGTGACCGGCTCTCTGACGTAACAACCAGCTGGACCGGCGGTGGCCTTTTGTGAACACACCTGGTCGCCGCCCAGTCCATAGGCGAGTACCTCATAAAATGTTCATTATAATTTCGTTATTTTAGCTTCCTAAGCTTGGAACTAGTTCAGCGTCCGTTTTTTCAATTCCCGCCCAATATTTGTCAGCTTAAAGTGTCCTTTGTGATTGTAAATAAAACAGCGGTGGGGGAGGGGGCAGGGGGTTCCCCTAATCCTGGGGATTGGAGTGCCGCTTCCCCTAGGCTTATGGGGTATTTTTTAATACCACTCTCAATCGAATTCATTTAATTTTGATGCAGCCGGAGCCTGCCAGTTTAAAAAAAAATTGAAATTTAAAAAGTTTTGTTTGCTTTCCATTCAAGGGGGAGGGGGAATTCCCAATTTAAATGAATGTACCATGATGTTGAATAACGCCACCTTCCTTGTTGAGGGGGAAAATGTCGAGGCGCTAAACTGGCAAATATCCACCAACTATGGATCGGCTTCATCAGCGCGGTTTAATTTTTGTGGCCAGTGGTCCTCCATTGTGTTTCCGATAATACACGAATTGCACAACGGAGTTGCGGCCCTTCGAAGTACTGACAGCAGTTTTTTGTGTAATTGGTTGACAAGACAAGTGTGTGTGTGTGTGGTTGTTTTTTGTTTTTTTTGGAGTTTTTAAAATTTGTTTGTTGTTGTTTTGGTTTTGTTTTGTTTGTTTGTTATCCTTTCTTTTTCGAGCAGCTCAGCAAAATAGCGTACATGTATCTCCAAAGAGAGGCTCGAGCCAATACATTTTTTACTTTCTCTCTCATTACAAATTCTACCTTCAGTCTGGACGGACGCATAATTATTCTGTGTTTAATTCATCTTAAAAACTGGCGTTCTTTCTGGGTTTTTAAGCTGTTGTTATATATTATTAATGGCCCCCCAAAAAATGCTTTTAAAGAATTAAAAAGGCCCGTCTTCAGCAACTGTTTTTGTTTTTTAAATTATAATTGTATCACTCTTTTTTTTTTGGGGGGGGGGGGGGGGTTTGGTTCTTCTTCTCCGTGATATTTTCCCGTATTTGTTGAACTTTACATAATGTATTAGCTTGGGAATTATTTCTTAGGGCAGAGTTCTATTTTTATTAGAAACTTTAGAGAGGACAAAAAGCTTGATAGTGCATGTATCGCGTGCGGTAGTGCACGCTGTGACAGAAATAAAATGGCTGCTTCTGCCCACGAGAAAACTTGGACTCCTCAAAGAAGTCTACAGTTGCACCCCGGGAGCATCGGTCAGAGAGTGGGTGGGGGGGAGGGGGGGGGTACGTCTCGGGAACTTGGGAATGTCCATGACCAACTATTGGCGCGTAATCAGTTGACGGCAGGTATAACATTTTTAGTTTCCTTTGTGTTTTGAACTGTGCAACGCTGTAGTGTACTTTCAAAGAGAGGCTCGAGCCAACAGTTTTCGGATTTGTTTCCCCTCATTCTCGATTAGGAAAGAAAAAGCTGCAGTTCAGGCACAGTTATGAGTATGGCATTGATGAATCAGCTCATTTACAATTCTACTGTGCATAAGAACACGTTAATGTCCCCCCTGTGGGAATGGCCTAAAGACACTTCAGTCAGTAGCATCGCCGCAGGGGGTTTCATTCTCGATTTAATCATCGTCGTGTTCAGAGGTATTCCTATACTATTTTGAAAGTTATTCTATATCTGTCCCCGTAGAATTATGCAAATTTAGAAGGCCAAATTATGCACAAACAAATCAAAATTATGCAAGTTAGCGTAACACCATTCGCGACATGTTTTGCACTTTTTCAACACGAAGTTTCCTGATTTTCATGTTTTATGTGCAGAAAAATTGAAAACAGTACATATCAGTATCAGTAATTTGTTGTGTATTTGGAAAAGAAAACAAACACATCAGTAAAAAAAATAAAAAATTTAAAATAAAAAAATAAAAAAATCCAACCAAAAATAATCTCTGTAACTTTCAGCTGTTACTGTAGATCTAGATCTACAGAGGAAAGGAAAATGTTTTTTAAAAAAATTTTAAAAAAAGGATATCTGCACCTGTGATGCTGGTACGTTACTAAAACCAGGGACACCAGTCAAACATGAAACATCAGCAGACATGAGAACAACAACTTTTGATGGATTGAAAAATTGAACATGCTCAATAATCAACTTTTCACTTAAATGAGACTTATTACGGTGATTACGTCCCTTTAGTCACATGGCGAGGCGTTAATTGTTTTGTGAAAAAAGGGGAAAAACGTGAAAAAACGCGGAAAATCCAAAATTATGCAAATGTTGCAGAATTACGCGAAAAAAACGCGTGGCTGCACAATCGCATAATCCTACGGGGACAGCTATATTGATACTTGTGTTCTGTTCCGAGCTTCCCGACGATTTCTACTCTACGTCGTGACCTTGGGACGGTAGGTGGTCACTTGCATTTGCATGTTTATTTCCAGTCCCTCGTCCTCTGACCTTTTCAAATCACATGAATCTGCTGCAGATCATTTCTAAGCTTATTCTGAATGGTTATTCTTTCTGGGCAGTTCTTTGCATGTGATGGATTTATTGCCTTCTGAATCTCACCTCAACTGAATAATTAAAAAAAACAACTACAATTATAAATTCATAATTAAGATATGGGTTATCGATTAAGCAGGAACGAAATGTATACGTTTTAACATAGCTGCCACTTACCCGCTAAATAGCGGTCGTGTGAAAACTTAGAGAAATGCTGTTCTTACTTAACTTTAATATTCTGAATTAACAAGAAAACTGTAAATTATGCTTTGCTTGATGACATTTTGAACTTTAATTGATGGCATTCGACGCAAGTGCTCTCTGATAGACGCAATGTTGACCTGTGTATGCCCATAACAAACACAATTTGTCACTTTTTTTAGGAAGGGCTGGAGTGGTGGACGCTTGAAGTTTGATTACAATGTACTTGTATTTTCTTAAACACTTTCAAAGTGAAGAACAACCACACAGTGGCTATAGCCTTAACCAAAATCAGCTAGTCTGTTAAAAAATTGTGCAACACCAGGAGCAAGACGTCGCCGCCCTGTTGCGCAAGGGTTCCCTGGTGTAACAATCAGCTGGACTTACTGTGGCGTTTAGTGAACACACCTGGCCACGATCCGGCGCATAGGTTTCAGCATCACAGAGGGTCTGCGTTTTGATCAATTCCCGGCCAGTTTCGGTCAACTGAGAGCGTTCTTTATGATTGCAATTCCAACACCAGTGGGGAAGAGGGCAGGGGGTTCCCCCAATACTGGGGGTCAGAGTGCCGCTTGACTTAAACTAATCAAATTCCTTTACTTTTGATGCAGTCGGGGCCAGCCAGTTTGTTTTTGGTTGTTGTTGTTTTGTTTGTTCGGTTGTTGTTTTGGTTTTTTGGGGGGGAGGGGAGGGGGGTCATGGAAGGGGGGAAAAGGTGACTTTTTTAAACTCCAAGTTTAATTAAATATACCATGAGGTTGAATTATACCTTCTTTCAAGTTGGACTGAGGGTAAATATCCACCAGCTACCAATCGGCTCAGTCAGCTGTTTTTGTTGCCAGTGGTCCTCCTTTGTGTCTTGGATAAACTGTCTTTCCAATTAACAGGTTTTAGGCTAATCAGTTGACATTATATACAAGTATTTTGGTCATCTTTTGTATTTCGAACTGCTCAGCGAAGTAGCGTACCTTCAAAGAGAGGCTCGAGACAGTAGTTTTTGGGCTTTCTTTCTCAGTGGAGTGGGTGGTTGGCGGGTGCTCTGGTGTGGTTTGCTTCTTCTTTCCTATGAAACATCTATCGTCCTTATCTCCCCTTCTTCTTTTTTATGTTTGTTACTCTTTTGTAACACCTCTAATCTTCTGGCGCTCATATGACCTTATGCAGTTGCGAGCGCCGTAAAACCTCTACTAAAACTTTCTCAGTGGCGTGGACGGACGTATTACTATAAGATTTGTGGTTTGTTAATTAATCTCAAGAATTTTCTACCAAAACAACGTCACGTCGCATTCGGTAAACGGCTCACTGACGTAACAATTAGCTGTTTTGTTATCAAACCTGGTCGCACCAAGTCAGCCCTTTGCTTTGTGTCAACTTCCACGCAACAAGGTAGAGCGTCCTTTGTGATTGGCAAGGAGGGTGAACGGGGCAGAAAGAGTAGTACAATGATTACGATCTACCAGAAGCACTTCTAAGAGAGTTCAGTTTCCTTGTGGATGGAGTTTTACTTGCATCCTCATCTCTACCAGAGAAGCCGTCCTTCTAGTCTGATAGGAGAGATGATATAGCTGACAGGAAGGGCAGTATGTCAATAAATAAAAAGTGGAGATTTTGGCTTGAAGTGACTATTTCTGTCTCATCAGTTACCTTTCTCGTGATACGTTATTATAACCTCGCTCCCAACTAAAACATCGTCATGTTGTTTAAGTTTTAAGCGGCTCCCTGGCGTAAATATCAGCTGTTTGCCTTTTGCTAGCAAATCTGGTCCCACCGATATAAGCCGTGGCCCACTGTGTCAATTCACGCAACACTGTTGACCGTCCTTTGTCTTGTGATTGTCTTTGGGGGGGGA
>NW_004798775.1:20520-32710 GCF_000002075.1 Aplysia californica | reverse complement strand
CATGCAGGTCTATTTCTGGGTTTTTAAGCTGTTGCTATATATTATTAATGGCCAAAAAAAAAGCTTTTAAAGAATTAAAAAGGCCCGTCTTCAGCAACTGTTTTTGTTTTTAAATTATAATTGTATCACTCTTTTGGGGGGGGGGGTTGTTTTTTTCTTCTTCTCCGTGATATTTTCCCGTATTTTTTTAACTTTACATAATGTATTAGCTTGGGAATTATTTCTTAGGGCAAAGTTCTATTTTTATTAGAAACTTAAGAGAGGACAAAAAGCTTGATAGTGCATGTATCGCGTGCGGTAGTGCACGCTGTGACAGAAATAAAATGGCTGCTTCTGCCCACGAGAAAACTTGGACTCCTCATAGAAGTCTACAGTTGCACCCCGGGGGCATCGGTCAGAGAGTGGGGGGGGGGGGGGGCGTACGTCTCGGGAACTTGGGAATGTCCATGACCAACTATTGGCGCGTAATCAGTTGACGGCAGGTATAACATTTTTAGTTTCCTTTGTGTTTTGAACTGTGCAACGCTGTAGTGTACTTTCAAAGAGAGGCTCGAACCAACAGTTTTCGGATTTGTTTCCCCTCATTCTCGATTAGGAAAGAAAAAGCTGCAGTTCAGGCACAGTTATGAGTATGGCATTGATGAATCAGCTCATTTACAATTTTACTGTGCATAAGAACACGTTAATGTCCCCCCTGTGGGAATGGCCTAAAGACACTTCAGTCAGTAGCATCGCCGCAGGGGGTTTCATTCTCGATTTAATCATCGTCGTGTTCAGAGGTATTCCTATACTATTTTGAAAGTTATTCTATATCTGTCCCCGTAGAATTATGCAAATTTAGAAGGCCAAATTATGCACAAACAAAGCAAAATTATGCAAGTTAGCGTAACACCATTCGCGACATGTTTTGCACTTTTTCAACACGAAGTTTCCTGATTTTCATGTTTTATGTGCAGAAAAATTGAAAACAGTACATATCAGTATCAGTAATTTGTTGTGTATTTGGAAAAGAAAACAAACACATCAGTAAAAAAAATAAAAAATTTAATATAAATATATAAAAATCCAACCAAAAATAATCTCTGTAACTTTCAGCTGTTACTGTAGATCTAGATCTACAGAGGAAAGGAAAATGTTTTTTTAAAAAAAAAAAAAAATCTGCACCTGTGATGCTGGTACGTTACTAAAACCAGGGACACATGTCAAACATGAAACATCAGCAGACATGAGAACAACAACTTTTGATGGATTGAAAAATTGAACATGCTCAATAATCAACTTTTCATTTAAATGAGACTTATTACGGTGATTACGTCCCTTTAGTCACATGGCGAGGCGTTAATTGTTTTGTGAAAAAAGGGGGAAAACGTGAAAAAACGCGGAAAATCCAAAATTATGCAAATGTTGCAGAATTACGCGAAAAAACGCGTGGCTGCACAATCGCATAATCCTACGGGGACAGCTATATTGATACTTGTGTTCTGTTCCGAGCTTCCCGACGATTTCTACTCATACGTCTCGACCTTGGGACGGTAGGTGGTCACTTGCATTTGCATGTTTATTTCCAGTCCCTCGTCCCCTGACCTTTTCAAATCACATGAATCTGCTGCAGATCATTTCTAAGCTTATTCTGAATGGTTATTCTTTCTGGGCAGTTCTTTGCATGTGATGGATTTATTGCCTTCTGAATCTCACCTCAACTGAATAATTAAAAAAAACAACTACAATTATAAATTCATAATTAAGATATGGGTTATCGATCAAGCAGGAACGAAATGTATACGTTTTAACATAGCTGCCACTTACCCGCTAAATAGCGGTCGTGTGAAAACTTAGAGAAATGCTGTTCTTACTTAACTTTAATATTCTGAATTAACAAGAAAACTGTAAATTATGCTTTGCTTGATGACATTTTGAACTTTAATTGATGGCATTCGACGCAAGTGCTCTCTGATAGACGCAATGTTGACCTGTGTATGCCCATAACAAACACAATTTGTCACTTTTTTAGGAAGGGCTGGAGTGGTAGACGCTTGAAGTTTGATTACAATGTACTTGTATTTTCTTAAACACCTTCAAAGTGTACAACAACCACACAGTGGCTATAGCCTTAACCAAAATCAGCTAGTCTGTTAAAAAATTGTGCAACACCAGGAGCAAGACGTCGCCGCCCTGTTGCGCAAGGGTTCCCTGGTGTAACAATCAGCTGGACTTACTGTGGCGTTTAGTGAACACACCTGGCCACGATCCGGCGCATAGGTTTCAGCATCACCGAGGGTCCGCGTTTTGATCAATTCCCGGCCAGTTTCGGTCAACTGAGAGCGTTCTTTATGATTGCAATTCCAACACCAGTGGGGAAGAGGGCAGGGGGTTCCCCCAATACTGGGGGTCAGAGTGCCGCTTGACTTAAACTAATCAAATTCCTTTACCTTTGATGCAGTCGGGGCCAGCCAGTTTGTTTTTGGTTGTTGTTGTTTTGTTTGTTCGGTTGTTGTTTTGTTTTTTTTTGGGGGAGGGGAGGGGGGGGTCATTGAAGGGGGGAAAAGGTGACTTTTTTAAACTCCAAGTTTAATTGAATATACCATGAGGTTGAATAATACCTTCTTTCAAGTTGGACTGAGGGTAAATATCCACCAACTACCAATCGGCTCAGTCACTGTTTTTGTTGCCAGTGGTCCTCCTTTGTGTCTTGGATAAACTGTCTTTCCAATTAACAGGTTTTAGGCTAATCAGTTGACATTATTTACAAGTATTTTGGTCATCTTTTGTATTTCGAACTGCTCAGCGAAGTAGCGTACCTTCAAAGAGAGGCTCGAGACAGTAGTTTTTGGGCTTTCTTTCTCAGTGGAGTGGGTGGTTGGCGGGTGCTCTGGTGTGGTTTGCTTCTTCTTTCCTATGAAACATCTATCGTCCTTATCTCCCCTTCTTCTTTTTATGTTTGTTACTCTTTTGTAACACCTCTAATCTTCTGGCGCTCATATGACCTTATGCAGTTGCGAGCGCCGTAAAACCTCTACTAAAACTTTCTCAGTGGCGTGGACGGACGTATTACTATAAGATTTGTGTTTTGTTAATTAATCTCAAGAATTTGCTACCAAAACAACGTCACGTCGCATTCGGTAAACGGCTCACTGACGTAACAATTAGCTGTTTTGTTATCAAACCTGGTCGCACCAAGTCAGCCCTTTGCTTTGTGTCAACTTCCACGCAACAAGGTAGAGCGTCCTTTGTGATTGGCAAGGAGGGTGAACGGGGCAGAAAGAGTAGTACAATGATTACGATCTACCAGAAGCACTTCTAAGAGAGTTCAGTTTCCTTGTGGATGGAGTTTTACTTGCATCCTCATCTCTACCAGAGAAGTCGTCCTTCTAGTCTGATAGGAGAGATGATATAGATGACAGGAAGGGCAGTATGTCAATAAATAAAAAGTGGAGATTTTGGCTTGAAGTGACTATTTCTGTCTCATCAGTTACCTATCTCGTGATACGTTATTATAACCTCACTCCCAACCAAAACATCGTCATGTTGCTTAAGTTTTAAGCGGCTCCCTGGCGTAAATATCAGCTGTTTGCCTTTTGCTAGCAAATCTGGTCCCACCGATATAAGCCGTGGCCCACTGTGTCAATTCACGCAACACTGTTGACCGTCCTTTGTCTTGTGATTGTCTTTGGGGGGGGGGGGGGGGGTAATACTGTGGGGATATAGGGCCTCTTGACCTGAGATTATATTTCCGAATTCAAACTGTAATTATTAGAGTAATTGTGAAGTCCTTTGCTGTGTGCATAAAGATAGTTCAGTAGCCATGTGGACGGCCGTATTACTATTCTGCGTTTTGTTCATCTAATCTTAAAAACGGTGTTTTTTAAGTTAGCACCTCAACCAAATCATCGTTACGTCGTTTTTAGTTAATCCAAACTCACTTTGACAATTCCAACGCAACATTGTTAACCGTTCTTTGTGATTGTGGGGGGGGGGGGGGTTCAATACGATGGGATAGAGGGCCTTTTTACCCGAGGTTATTTCAAAATTGAGTAACTGCTAGGTTGTTTGCTCCTTTATCTTTCCTATAAAAAGTCTATCGTCCTGACCTCTCCTTATGTTTGTTATCACCTTGTAGCACCTTTAATCTTCGGCACTTGTATGACCCTGTTGTGTTGTAAAGGGCGTAAAACTTCGTTATAACGACCATCCTATTTGGAATTCTTTCTCCAGGCATCATTGTTGAGAAGTCATCATGAACCAAGATTTGTGTGAGGAGTCCACGACTCATGTCCAGAAACTGGTCATCGGCCACACGATGGACGACTCTGAAACTGAAAGGAGCACGTTTGTTGGGGGTCATGACCTGAACCGTGGATTGGGATCAGGAGGTTCCTTGACTGGTAGTGAGGAGACGGCCATGGCTTGTGGGAAGGTGAGTTTCAGAACTCGGAAAAGAAAATGTTTGTTTGTCTGATCTCTCTCTCTCTCTCTCTCTCTCTCTCTCTCTCTCTCTCTCTCTCTCTCTTTCTCTCTCTCTCTTTCTCTTCTTTTGTGCCCCAATAGTGTTTATTCTTCTCTGCTCCTTGCCAGACTAATGCAGCTGTCCCACCCCCCTCCCCTCTCTTCCTCTCTCATCACTGAATATTATTAGCAACTTCCTTCCTTCCTTCCTTCCTTCCTTCCTTCCTTCCTTCCTTCCTTCCTTCCTTCATTCCGTCCGTCCTTCATTCCGTCCTTCCTTCCTTCACCCCTGTTCCTATCACCTGTTCTCTTCTCCCCATCCCTTGTTCTTTTTCGTCTTAAGTAAAAAAAAATAAAAAAAATACAGGTGACTATGTTCGTTTATTGTAAACAATCTTTGTTGCATATATGTCACGATTTCAATAAAGAATATAATGACTAATAATGTTTTGTCTTGTCTTTTCTCACCAGACAACACCCAACGGCTCAAGCTGTGCGGTGCTTGATCAAGATGTCGGAAAGGGTGAGTTAAATGCATACACCCTGGTTGTGTGGTTCTGTTCACTGAACTCTATCTCATTACATTTTTACTTGATTTCACTTTGTTCCCATTTAAGAATCTACTTCTCAACCTGTTGACTTTTTTTTTGAAGCTCACTTCGAAGGGTATCGAACATGATTTTATTTTTTAAATGGAAATTTGAATCATTATATTTATATTTTTAAATTCTAGCATTGGTTCAAGTACATTTATCGAATTGTGAAACATACGCCGTATAAAATAAGCCCAGATGTATATTATTATTATATTGTGCTCTGTCATAGTGTCATCACGGGGGGAGGGGGGGGGGGGGTGAGTTGACTGTGTCCTGGTTGCCGTTCTCCTTCTGTTAATAATAGTTTTGACTTTATAATCAGCACATCTGTTGACTAGATGCTGCTTTATTGTTTTGTCTTTTTTCCTCAATTGCCACAAATAGCTGAATGTCTGTACACAGTACTGCAACTGTGTCCTTATAATTATTGAATCAAACATTCATTCTTTTTCACAAATATTGGAGTGCAATACGAAATGCTTGTAGCTTGGAACCTATCCTTTTTGTACCGGTACTGAAAACGGTAAAGTATTCAAATTTTAAACAAAATTTCTGATGATAAAGCAGGGAATATATTACAACTTGTATGAGTTAATTCCTGTTGTGCAACGGGGTCTAACAAGTTTAGTTGATTTAAGTTTCATGACCGAGTTGTGACCGTTGAGATCATTTAAGAAACTGGCTGTTTAGATCCGATCTGTCAGGGCCAATCCAGAAGGAAAATTATACAGTGCCGTAGCAGGAAGGTGTGGATACTCGATAAAATAAACCCTTCCCTGCTTAGTGCCTTTCCAAACTCCCGGTGTATCTTGTTCTGCTTTACATGTACAAAATTACAACTGGGTCATATAATGCCAGCAAGCTTCTCAGGAGAGTCTGTTCTTTGTCTCTGTCTTCTGTGCTTTCCCTTGCACTAGGTGGCCTTCATCATGTTGATATGCTGCTCCCACTTTAAACTCGGCTCTTTAAAATACAACCCCTCCTTCTCTGTCTATTCCAGGCGCTAAGAAAGGCGAGAAGACGTCTATCTTTGGAGACGTGTCTAATGTCTTGTCTGTGGCAAACTTAACCCCTGCCTGGTTTGCTCAGTCGGGCCTGCTGTCCCTAGTGCAGACTGAATACACGTCATCCTCATCGGAGCTGCTGTCATCGGCTAAGTCATCTTTGTTGGTTGAGGCATTGTCATCATTTGATCGGTCCTCGGTAGTGGAGACATCCTCATCACCTGAACCATCTCCCTCAGTTGAGAGATCTTCATCTGTTGACCCGTCATCATTTTCAGAGACACTTTCAACAAAGAAAGAAGATGAAGGGAACCAGGCGTCCATCAGTCCGTACTCTGGCTTGAGAAGGCTTAGCCTGAAGATGTCTTCAGTCGCCAGTAGCTCTTCCTCCATGCTCCCGGTACCCCCGCCGGAAAACAACAAGACTGACAAACTCAACAGCATCACCGAGCATGAGAGAGAGTCTGCTAGTGCTGGAGAATCCAAGCCCTCAGATAAAACCTCGCCGTGTTCATTGGTGTCTGCGGCGTCTTCAGCAAGACCCTCGTCACAACAGTCTGTAACTAGAATGACACCACGACCTTGTAACGTGTTCGTGTGCTCCAGGATAAACCCAGAGGTCAGACAGAAACAGGACCAGGGCTCCTCCGCATCTGGTGTTGCCGAAGGTGCCGCGAGACAAACCAGACCCCAGCGACCCCGTATCGTGTTTTCCTCCTTGGTCAACATAAGCCTTAGACTAGCTGAGATTTCGGCTGCTTCCATTGTCAAGAACGTCGGTCGACGAGTCAGCAAGAGGCCGAGTTCCCCGTCGAGCTGTTCCAACGCTGCCCTGTTTCTCAAGACATCAACCCCTCCTCCTCTGCACCCAGACTCTAACGACACAGATTTTAGCTGTGTGGGAAGACAGGAACAGTTTACACAGATACAAGATAGACAGGCCTTTGCTCAATTACCCATCGTAACTGTCTCTAGAATGCCGCCAATGCCGAAGTTCTGGGAATACAAACCTCTTGAGTTTAATGAGGTGATCGTGGTCCACGCGGAGAGCCCAAGTAGTTTTGTGGTAAGGAAATTATTTTATGTTCTAATCCACTCACTCATGATGTACCGTATTATCTAATCTCATTAACTTGCTCAATCGTTCATGCACCCACCCATTCATTTACTTCTTCACTCATTCATTCATTTAATATTTACTTATTTACTCATTCATTCTTTTACACACACACACACACACACACTCTCTCTCTCTCTCTCTCTCTCTCTCTCTCTCTCTCTCTCTCTCTCTCTCCCTCTCTCCCTCTCTCTCTTTTTCACATGCTCATATACTCAGCAACTTACTCTCCCATCAATCCATTCACGCACTCACTAACTCATTGCCTCACAAACTGTCTCTTTCATCCATGCGCTCATGACATCATAGGTACTGCTTGCTACTCACACTACTAGTTTCTTCTACTGAGCTGGTAGCTTTAAATTTGAACTGATCTTTCTTTTTTTTCCAATTTTATTAGGGCACCAGTAGTTGCTGCTTCTTTTTAAAAGTTTCAACTTTTATAAAATCTTACGGAAGTGTTGTTATGTTGTGGTGTTTTTTTTCTTTTACTCAAAATCTTACACATAAACCATTGTCCTTACAATAAATTTTTCTTTTTCCTTTTAGGCAATCCCAGAAAAGATGAAGACTTCTCTTGAGATGATGGAGAAGGAAATTGAGGAGAACTTCCTCTCACCAAAGCCTGTGAGTGTTCTACATTCATTCTTTATTTCTATGTTTTTTCATACTCTCAAAAGATCAACCAATGGGACGGGGGGGGGGGGGGGGGGGGACAGACTGACAGAGAGAGTGTGTGTGGTGTAGGAGAGTGCAGAAAATAGAGAGATTGAAATATAAATGAGGAGAGAGAGAGAGAGAGAGAGAGAGAGAGAGAGAGAGAGAGAGAGAGAGAGAGAGAGAGAGAGAGAGAGAGAGAGAGAGAGAGAGAGAGAGAGAGAGAGAGAGAGAGAGAGAGATGAAGCCAAGGATAGATTTTTTATTCTACCTCTATTTCTGTTCACAGCATGTCATCTGCCTGTGTTACAAAACCTTGTACTATTTCTGTTCACAGCATGTCATCTGCCTGTGTTACAAAACCTTGTACACTGTCAAAGAGAAGGGGTATGAACAGCTCATGTCTGTTTATTCAATTGTCTTGATGTTTAAAGCATTTACACTGAGTGGTCAGTATCTAAATTGGGGTTGTCTTGATGTTTAAAGCATTTACACTGAGTGGTCAGTATCTAAATTGGGGTAGTAGGCCTACAGACAGTCAACAACAACTACATTAAAAAAGTAACAACCAAAGGCAAACAAAACGAAAAGAAGTGAAAAGGTCCATCTTCATTATGCTTCAAGGGCTTTTTTGCAGCATTCCGATCACCCGTATGTTACACGGTACAATTTCTCCATGAGGGTCCAGGGGTTGGTGAAGCCTCATTTGTCTCCAAAAAATAAATGTTTTCTGCAGGTGTCAATAGATGTTCTCAGCTCTTTGGTCGGTTATTCCACTGAACAATTCATGGTCATAGAAATCAAGAGATTCATGTAGATAGTATTACAGTCATAAAAAAAAAATTAGAACTACATGTAGTTTTCTAAAATATCAGTGTATTCCAGCTCATATGATAGAAACCTGTATTATGATGGAGGGAGAGTCAGAGAGAGAGAGAGAGAGAGAGAGAGAGAGAGAGAGAGAGAGAGAGAGAGAGAGAGAGAGAGAGAGAGAGAGAGAGAGAGAGAGAGAGAGAGAGGTGTGTTTACAATCGTTCATTAGAATCTTCTCTTTGTCTCCCCAGATCCAAGTCTACTACCCGGACCACGGTAGATTTGACACTGTCTTCCCACCACAACTGTTCCAGCTTCCGAAACGGTTCTACGCCATGCCCTTCCTGGCTCATCGGATGGGGCTTGGAGGTAACGGCTGACAAATAGTTCCTAGGCTACTTTGTAGTTTGTTCTCTAGTCTCTACCCCTCATTTTTCATCTTTCAGAAGTACGGTAGTTTTTGTTTATTTGTTTTTTATCTCTCAGTTTATTTCTCTCTTACTAAACTGATTCTTTCTCTCGCTCCCAATCTCTCTCTCTCTCTCTCTCTCTCTCTCTCTCTCTCTCTCTCTCTCTCTCTCTCTCTCTCTCTCTCTCTCTCTCTTTCTCTGCTCTCTCTTTCTCTGCTCTCTCTTTCTCTGCTCTCTCTTTCTCTGCTCTCTCTCTTTCTCTGCTCTCTCTGTGTCAGTATATCTTCCCTCTTACTAAACCGTCTTTCTCTCTCTCTCTCTCTCTCTCTCTCCCTCTCTGTTACTCTCTCTTTTTCATTGTCTGCTCTCTCTGTGTCAGTACATTTCCCTCTTACTAAACTACTGTCTTTCTCTCTCTCTTTCTTTCTTTCTCTCTCTCTCTCTCTCTCTCTCTCTCTCTCTCTTTCTCTCTCTCTCTTTCTCTGCTCTCTCTCTTTCTCTGCTCTCTCTGTGTCAGTATATCTTCCCTCTTACTAAACCGTCTTTCTCTCTCTCTCAATCTCTCTCTCTCCCTCTCTGTTACTCTCTCTTTTTCATTGTCTGCTCTCTCTGTGTCAGTACATTTCCCTCTTACTAAACTACTGTCTTTCTCTCTCTCTTTCTTTCTTTCTCTCTCTCTCTCTCTCTCTCTCTCTCTCTCTCTCTCTCTCTCTCTCTCTCAGTATATTTCTCTCTTACTACTTTAACTTTAACTGATTCGGTCTCTCCCTCTCTATTTCTTTCTTACTGAACAAATACTCCCCCCCCCCTTTTCCCTTCCCCTGTAGTAATGCGTCGTTCATCATTCACCTCAAGTTAATAAGATGTACTATTCTGCTTCCTCCTCTGCTCAGCGATCACTCCCATCTCCAACAAGTGGTCCGAAGCCTCCAAGTTCTACTTCATGTCCCGTGTCATGAACAAGATCGTCAACGCTTGCGTCGTACCGGCACCCAACAGCACTGAGCAGGACCCACAGGACGAAGCCAAGGCCAACCCCAGCAGTTTTGATTTAAAGCCTTTAGAGGTACCGATAAGCTAGATTTACATTTCTTTTGGGATTGTTTGTAGTTTTCTTGTTTGAGTAAATTAAAGCACTTTGGCGCTTTAACGGCTACATGTATTTAGTACACGCAGAAGGAAACAGCAAGACAGGAAGAGAGACGGGGGAGGAATGAAGTAGGAGGGAACTTCTGGAAGTGAAGACATGTGAAGTATGAAGAAATACCGAAGACAGCGCCCCTCCCCTTTTTCACCTCCTCCAATTCATAGTATATTTCCTCCCCCCCCCCCCCCCCGAAATATAAATTTAGAGAGTGTTTTTGCTTGGAGGAACCAAAGTATGGAATTTTGTGAGGTTGTTTTTCCTCTGAATTAAAAGTGACCAAAATTATTTATTTTTTTATAGAATATTTTTTCATGTCTTTATTCTTTGTCTTCGGCAGGTTCATCTCATAGATGCCTCTGGAGAAGATGACGAGGTCATCGGTGATCTGCTGTGTCTTAAGGGCTATGCTCGGCGTCCATGACCTCCAAGTGACATGCACCCACGATGTGTGTGGAGGTGTAAAGGACTAGGGTCACGGGCAAACTTTAATGTCCCTTCACCTCAAGCTTTCGCTCGATAGTCTTGGGGCGACATGTACTCCCTCCCATAAAGACAAATAAACCACACAAAAAATCTTGCAAGAAAATTCACACACACCCTCATGATTTGCTTAGAGAAAGTCATTCAAGTCATTGATAAACAGACTTTAGGGCTTTGTTTGGTGACCCAGGGTCCACCCACTTGGACTGAGTGAGCACGAACACACACAGGCTCACGGCAATATTTATGAGCACCAAATGAGTCCACAAAGATGTACTTAATACTGGAAATTCCCATCTGAAACCTTGTTGATGTTTTGTTTGTTCTTGCTTTGAAAAATAAAACGAGCAAAATTTAACTCTACATGAGCTTATGGTTTGTTATTTTTTGTTTGTTTTAATCTTTTGTTTTGTTTGCTTTCTCTATAAATCTGTGTAGAGTTTTACATAGGGTTTTCCACCAGTCATGTTCCTCTGTTATTTCTGTCTGGAGCGGATGTGTTTAAATCTACAGGACAGTTAGTTAGCTTTTTGTGTTTATATTTTGCATAATCTTTACTCACTGATAACCTGTCGCATTCACTCCGAAACGAATTTCAGCACAGTTAAGTTACCAAAGAGGCAAAAGACTCCTTATTCTATATATTATGTTCCATTTTGAAAACCTACACGTACTTAGACGGAGATTTTAAAAGAGCGCGGCTTTAAGTACATTTTTACACACAGTTCAAGCGTCTGAGAGGCAGTGCCCAGTGACAATATTGACAGGTGTTAATGTCCCTCACTGACCAATCGTAACCCTGTCCCCGTAGAATTATGCAAATTTAGAAGGCCAAATTATGCCCCAAAAATACCAAATTAAGCAAAAATTATGCAAGTTACCGTAACACCATTTACACTTTTTCAACAGGAATTTCCATGATTTTCATGTTTTATGTACAGAAAAATTTAAAATAGAACATATCAGTATCAGTAATGTGTTGTTTATTTGGAAATAAAATAATACACTTCAGTAAAAAAAAATTTTAAAAACCACAAAAAAAACCCAAAAAATATAATCTATGTAACTTTCAGCTGCAGATCTAGATCTGGACCTCTGATGCTGGCACATTACTAAAACCAGGGACACTTGTCAAACATGAAACATCAGCAGACATGAGAAAAACAACTTTTGATGGATTGAAAAATTGAACATGCTCAAGGAACAAAATCCCAACCCATAATAACCAAGATTTTCTAACAAGGGAAATAACCAGCTTTTCACTTAAATGAGACTTATTACGGTGATTATTTCCCTTTAGTCACATGGCGAGGCGTTAATTAATTGTTTTGTGAAAAAAAGGAAAAAAACCTGAATAAACGCGGGGAATCCAAAATTATGCAAATGTTGCTGAATTACGCGAAAAAAACGCGGCCGCCACGCTATGGAACAATCGCATAATTCTACGGGGACAGGTAACCGGACGTTACAAATGCATTATGTAATATCGAACAGATTAAATCTTTTTTATCCCCATCCAGAGC
>NW_004798775.1:13600-20420 GCF_000002075.1 Aplysia californica | reverse complement strand
CCCCCCGAAATATAAATTTAGAGAGTGTTGAGTTTGCCTGGAGGAACCAAAGTATGGAATTTTGTGAGGTTGTTTTTCCTCAGAATTAAAAGTGACCAAAATTATTTTTTTAAAATTAGAATTATTTTTTTTCATGTCTTACTTCTTTGTCTTCGGCAGGTTAATCTCATAGATGCCTCTGGAGAAGATGACGAGGTCATCGGTGATCTGCTGTGTCTTAAGGGCTATGCTCGGCGGCCATGACCTCCAAGTGACATGCACCCACGATGTGTGTGGAGGTGTAAAGGACTAAAGTCACGGGCAAACTTCAATGTGCCTTCACCTCAAGCTTTCGCTCGATAGTCTTGGGGCCGACATGTACTCCCTCCCATAAAGACAAATAAACCACCAAAAAAATCCTGCAAGAAAATTCACACACACCCTCATGATGTGCGGAGAGAAAGTCATTCAAGTCATTGATAAACAGACTTTAGGGCTTCGTTTGGTGACCCAGGGTCCATCCACTTGGACTGAGTGAGCACGAACACACACAGGCTCACGGCAATATTTATGAGTACCAAATGAGGCCACAATGATGTACTTAATACTGGAAATTCCCATCTGAAATCTTGTTAATTTTTTTATAAGTTTTTGCTTTGAAAATTAAAACGAGCAAAATGTTACTCTACATGAGTTTGTTGTTTTTTGTTTGTTTTAATCTTTTGTTTTGTTTGCTTTCTCTATAAATATGTGTAGAGTATCACAGAGGGTTTTCCACCAGTCATGTTCCTCTGTTATTTCTGTCTGGTGAGGATGTGTTTAAATCTACAAGACAGTTAGTAAGTTTTTGCGTTTATATTTTGCATAATCTTTACTCACTCCGATACGAATTTCAGCACAGCTAAGTTACCAAAGAGGCAAAAGACTCCTAATTCTATATATTATGTTCCATTTTGAAAACTTACACGTAGGCTACTTAGACGGAGATTAAAAAGAGCGTGGCTTTAAGTACATTTTTACACACAGTTCAAGCGTCTGAGAAGCAGTGCCTGGTGACAACATTGACAGGTGTTGATGTCCCTCACTGACCAATCGTAACCGTACGTTACAAAAGCATTATGTAATATCGAACAGATTAAATCCCTTTTATCCCCATCCAGAGAATCAGCACCCTAGACAAGTGTGGTGGTAACCTTTAAAACTGTCCCTGTCGTTTTATGCAAGAAAAATTCTGAAACTACACGTATGCAAACTGAGCCCAAAAATGTGAAATTATGCGATTCTGTTAATTTTAACAAAGAAAGACAAAGGAAAATAATAAGAAATAATGCAAAAAATGATCCAATTTTGCTAAATTAGGCGGGGTGCATAAAACCACGGGGACAGATTTATAAAGGAAGTTTGGTATGAGACAAACTTGGAGTACTAACATTTATTTTGTTTTGTTTACAGTAATATTTATGGCACTTGCAACATATAATTTATAAGTGCCATAGAGGTTTTTTAAAGATTTAGTAGGGGTTTTACGGTGCTCGCAACTGCATAAGGTCATATGAGGGCCAGAAGATTAGAGGTGTTACAAGAGAGTAAAAGTAAAGTTGTTCCAGCATCCGATCCGGATATTGGGGATTGCCCTGTTAGTGAAACAACTTTCTGGGCCTTCGGCATATTTTTGCAGGGTGGCCAGTTCCTTTCCATGCCCCCTCTAAGTCTAAGTCAGGTACCCAATTATTGCTGGGTGGGCAGGAGGGGGCGAAAAATATGCGTGTCCGAACTGAGGCTCGAACCCGGACTTTCTGCTTCGGAGACAAGCGCACTAACCGCTCCGCCGCCACACCCTACAAGAGAGTAACAAACATAAAAAAAGAAGAAGGGGAGATAAGGACGATAGATGTTTTTATAGGAAAGAAGAAGCAAACCACACCACAGCACACGCCAACCAGCCACCCATAAAGGTTTTACAAGAGAGTAGCAACCATAAAATATGTTTAAAAACTTTAATAGGAAAGAAGGAGACCCACTAACCATCCAAGGGCAGAGACAGAGGCTCTAATACATGCAGCAAACATCATCAAGAAAATGGTAGACCCCCAAAGCCAAGTAGTATTCCTAACAGATGCCATGTCAGTACTGCAGGCAATCACTTCCGGCAAACTATCGAGGCTACGAAAAGTAATTGAAGTCATCCCATGTCTGAGGATAATGCTGCAGTGGATTCCATCACACTGTGGTGTCTTAGGAAATGAGCAGGCAGACAGGATGGCCAAACTAGGAGCACAGAAAGAGCAACCAGACAACAGCGTTAACTACACAAAATAAAAAACTATTATAAATACACTATTTAAAGCACATCAGACACCAGATGGCTACCATGAGCTGTCCCGCCAAGAACAAGTGATTATCTTCAGACTAAGGACACAACTACACAAGACTGAGACAACATATGTATAAATGTTTTAAACTAGTACAATCACCAAAATGCCAGTGTGGAGAGGCAGACGCGAACCAAACTGTTGAACACATCCTTCAGCACTGCAAGACGCACAGGGCCCTGAGACAGGAAACGTGGCCAACCCCACTGACGCTAGAAGAGAAGCTATACGGGCCGACAGATGAACTGAGCAGGATGGCCCAATTTATGACAGATACCAGACTTCAAGTGTGATTCGATCGAGAAGAAGAAGAAGACTAACCATCCTAAGGTGTACAAACTGTTCGTCTGTCCTGGAACTAACATCTGCTCTACTACTGTACACTGTCCCCGTAGAATTATGCAAATTTAGATGGCCAAATTATGCACAAAAAAGCAGATTATGCAAAAATTATGCAAGTAACCGTAACACCATTCGCGACATGTTTTGCACTTTTTCAACACGAAGTTTCATGGTTTTCATGTTTTATGTACAGAAAAATTGAAAACAGAACATATCAATATCAGTAATTTGTTGTATATTTGGAAAAGAAAACAATACACATCAGTAAAAAAAAAAAAAACCTACCAAAAATAATAATCTTTGTAACTTTCAGCTGTAGATCTAGATCTAGATCTATTGAGGAAAGAAACATGTTTAAAAAAATATTTTTAAAAGAACCTCTGGACCTCTGATGCTGGCGCATTACTAAAACCAAGAACCCTTATCAAATATGAAACATCAGCAGACTTGAGAACAACAACTTTGGATCGATTGAAAAATAGAACATGCTCAAGGAACAAAATCACAACCCATTTAACCAAGATCTTGTAACAAGGGAAATAACCAAATTTTCACTTAAATGAGAGTTATTACGGTGATTACGTCCCTTTAGTTACATGGTGAGGCGTTAATTAATAGTTTTGTGGAAAAAACGGGGAAAAACGCGGATAATCCAAAATTACGCGAATGTTGCAGAATTACGCGAAAAAAACGCGCCCGTACAATCGCATAATCCTACGGGGACAGTATACACCCTGGGGTCAAAAGTACCCCCGCTACAATAAGCTCTTGTTTGTTTGAGTAAAGAGAAACACGTCACTACAACTACAATCAACTCTTGTTTGTTTGAGTGAGTAAAGAGAAGCACGTCACTACAACTACAATCAACTCTTGTTTGTTTGAGTGAGTAAAGAGAAGCACGTCAACACATACTGACGGCCATTTAGACCAGGAAAAGGTACAGTCATTATAGAAAGATAAGAGGAAAAGTAAAGAAGTAGGACCTACTACTAGTGGTGCCCTCCACCAACTCAGTCATCCGCACAATCTACTCTGTTCCTACAGAATACGAGTGGTGTTCAGCCTATGACTCGCTCGAATAATTTATTTTTTTAAAATACATCGTGTACAAGGGAGTTAACCTATTGAAGACGTGCATTCAAATTCAAGTCGTCCAACAATGAAGACGCACTTTTCCTTCGTTATTCATACAGATTTTTCGACTCAATTTTCAAAATTTAGCACATTATGAATGTGTAAGCAAATTTTAGCTTCTGATTAGTGTCTGGGTATGAAGGAATCATGGTAGAGTAATGAAATTTCGTAATGGGGTCCTCCTACTGCATGACCGCGCCCCTGCGCACAACAGTCCAGACAGCGGAACAGTGAGGCTTAGAAATCCTGCCACACCCAGCTTATTCACACTAGACTTTTTTCTGTTTTCTAATCTTAAAAAATGACTAAAAGACGTCTTTCCATGAAAACGAGGAAGCAATTGAAGCTATGGAAGACTGGTCAGGGGCCCATTCTGGGTCATTTTTTTTCTCAAGGACTTTTGAAAGTCAAAGAGAGGTGGCAGAAATGTGTTACTCTGCATGGTGACTAATATGTAGATTAATGAAAGTATGTGTACCAAGTTACAAAGCTTTATCTTTATTCCTTCATATTTAGACCAAAGACTTCTTGAACCCACCTCGTAGTTCAAAATTGCCACAACATAAAAATGTGTCTGTTACATCCTTGATTAAGCTTAAGAGGTCACCTGAAGAAATACCGTAGCTGAAATGTTTTAGTAGGCTACATAATATCGTATGCGAAAATTTTACGGCAATTGCTCACACAATGAGGTCATATGAGTGCTGAAGATGACGGTGTTACAAGAGAGTAGCAAACATAAAAAAGAAGGAGAGACCAGGATGATAGATCTAGATGTTTGATAGGAAAGAAGGACCAGAGCACCCGCCGGAGCTGAAAGTAAAAAAATGGGGTAGGTTTAACGTCCCTATCAACACTATTGAGTTATTCAAGATCTATCTCCGGAAGGGCTGAGCCAAAATGGGAAATTCATGCAGTGCTTTTCCCAAGGACACAACACTGGGCCGAGCTAAGGCTTGAACCTCCAAGCCCTCAATCTCACGATTACAGGCCTGGCACCCTAATCACTAGACTACCGATACCACCTGAAAGAGATAACGTGTCACTATTTGTAAAAAAACAAACAGTAACGAGGTATTTATTTATTTATTTTCTTGTCCATTGGAATAGTTGTTTGTCTATTTAACTACATTTTTAAATACAGATTAATTTATTAAGCTGTGAATCAATTATAATTTTTGTTATTAGTATGACCATTATTATGTTATTATCATTATTACTTTTAAATTATCATTATTTATTGTTTCTACTATTCTTCTTTTTCTTCTTGCTATTATTATTGTTATTATTATTATTATTATTATTATTATTATTATTATTATTATTATTATTATTACTTTTATTATTATTTTTCCTTTCGTTTTCGCTCTCGTTGCTGTTGTCACTAGTATGATGATGATGATGATGTTGATGATGATGATGGTGATGATCATTATTATCATTATTATTATTATGGGGTGGTTGCTGTTGTTGCTGTTGTTGCTGTTGTTGTTGTTGCTGCTGCTGTTGTTATTATGGGGGACAGGGGTGAGAATTAGGCACATTGCCTTAATGTCTCACAAAGCTGCTCATTCCACCACACATATATATATAATAAGGATAAGACATGTTCAGCCAAATGATTAAATGTCTCAGTTGCTACATAAATATTTTCTTTTTGCTCTTCTCCCTGCAGGTGTATACAAAAAAAAAAAACTTCTCTAAGTTCAGTGAAAATCAATGGGTTTCACTCAGAGTATTTATTGGACTGTTCAGGTATTAGAACTTATTAACCTCTCTGAGTTTGATGATGTGTGAACCTCTGAGCCTGATGATGTATTGATCAGTTATGACAACATCAGTGATAATTGAAGTCTCAGTTAAGAAGAATGGAACATTCTTTGCTTGTCTCAGGTTGGGGGAAAAATGAAGGGAAGAAGGAGACATGGGAAGGTGGAGGGAGGGGGGGGGGCTGCTATTAATTTTTTGGGTAAAAAAAAGCTACAGTTGGTTAAAGAGTGACGTTAGCTCAATGTGATATAAGAATAAAGCGGCCCAAAATGGTAATGGAAAAGAGCATTAGCTTATTAAGCCTATGTCCATTCTTACTGCGTCCAAAACGCTCTCATTTTGATTGTAAAAGGGGTGACAGTCTTTGCATGTTTTGCTTGAAAAAAGGTCAGTCCTTTATACAGTATGGTCATATATTGAAGTGGCTGGTTGTTGTGTATGTTTACTGAAACAATTCATTCTCTTCTCTGAGTAGACTCTAATGTATTTTACTGTTGACCCGAGCAGTGCTCACAAAGCATTATTAAAAACTACTCTCTTACATGTATGATGGAGCATGATGTGTTTATCTTCATTTGTCCTTACGTCATTGCCTTGGGTATGTAGTATGTAGCCATCATAATCACAAATGCTTTAAAAAACCTCTCCTGCTTCTTTTTTTTATTCGATAACTTACTCCATTTCCCATATTGTAGCAGTTTAAATTTGGTTGAAAAATGAATTTTCGAGAGTATATACAATGGACAATGACATAGATCTATATTATTTTTATCTGAATTTTAGCTTATGATGACAATCTTTGGGTTAATCTTTCCTAAAACTACTCTAAGCAAAATCTCACCTGTCTGTCTGTCTGTCTGTCTGTCTGTCTGTCTGTTTGTCTTTTTGTCTGTCTCTCTGTCTGTCTGTCTATCAATCTAAGTGTCAGTGTGTATGTCTCTCTCTCTCTCTCTCTCTCTCTCTCTCTCTCTCTCTCTCTCTCTCTCTGTGTGTGTGTCTGTCTGTCTCTCTCTCTATCTCTTTATCTACCTACCTACCTACCTACCTACCTACCTACCTACCTACCTACCTACCTACCTACCTACCTACCTACCTACCTACCTACCTACCTACCTACCTACCTACCTACCTACCTACCTACCTACCTACCTACCTACCTACCGATCAAACTATCTTTCTCCTTCTCTTTCTCTCTCTCTCTCTTTCTCCCTTTGTCTCCCTCA
>NW_004798775.1:5554-10683 GCF_000002075.1 Aplysia californica | reverse complement strand
AGAAAAGAAGAAAAACAAAATATGTCGAACAGTGACAAGCAACACCAGATTTGGCTTACATCAATAGTACTGCCAAACTTTAGGAAGGACTCTATTGTGGATGTTACCTGTAGTCAGACAACGATGTGTACTAGTAATTTTTAGAAACGGTTTCTAACAACATAATGTCCAAATATGACTACTAAAACCCAATCATGCACACAATCAGTTCAAATAAGAGCCGAAGATTAATTAGATTGACACAGGAAGAGAGTAATAAACATTTTTTTAAAAAGTAAGGAGACATAAGGACGATACACATTTAGTTAAAGAAAGATAAACCCAACCACATCAGAGCACCCGCCAACAACCTACAGAAATTATGGCATTTCAACCAAAACATCACCACGCTGCAAGTCTACTACTAGCTCTCTGACGTAATAATCAGCTGTTGGTCATGTGTCGTCGCCTCCTGGGGTCATCGGTCAGTGGGTGAGGGGCGGGGGGAGATGTAAGCCTCGGGGGCGTGGGAATGTCCGTGACCAACTATTGGTGCGTAACAAGGAGTTTAGAACTACTTTTAATCTCCTTGGTGCGTAATCAGATGACGACAGGTAGTAAAATTTTAGTTTTCTTTGTGTTTCGAGATGTGTAGCAAAGTTGCGTACCTTCAAAGAGAGGCTTGAGCCAGAGGGTTCCAATTGTTTTTTCTCATTCTCCATTTGAATATCAGCGTGTGTAGACGTATTACGATACTATTCTGAAAGTTATTCTTTATTGAGACGTGTGTTCTGTTCTGAGATTTCTGACAATTTATTCGATAGTGACGTTGAGACGGTAAGTGGTCATTTGATATATATATATATATATATATAATTTTTTATTATTTGTTTGTTGTTGTTTTTTTACTTCTTTACCGGCCACATCATCGTGCTAGATGTTTCCTTTCTGAATTGTATCATCGACGGCCTTTTTTTCTTCAATATGCAACGATAGGAGTTTCCGCCTCTAAATTAGTAAATACATGTACCTTAATCAAATGTTTTTAAAATATCATGAAACGATACAATGATTCAAAACAAACAAACAAATCCACCAAATTCAAATTATATAAATTCACGGCGGGTTATTTTGATCCTGATTTCTCTCTCTCTCTCTCTCTCTCTCTCTCTCTCTCTCTCTCTCTCTCTCTCTGTCTCTCTCTCTCTCTCTCTCTGTAAGTTGCACTTTGCACATGATTGATCTAATGGTCTTTGTCCTCAACTTTACTGTATTTTTTTAAACAATTATTTTCTTTAAACAATCTGTGATCTCATTTGTTTTTTTAAATCATCCAATTGGAATATACAATGTAAATGTGTTTGATTTGAACCTCACGAGTAAATTAAACAAAATGCTGCTTTTGTTAACTTTAATACTCGGAATTGACAAGAAACTGTAGTTTTTGTTAAGGTCTATAAGAGCACGTGTGTCCTGTGCCATCAGCTAAAGTTCAAGACATTACCAAGTAAAACCTTTGAAGTTCTCTTGTCAATGCCGAATATCAAAATAAATACGGGTACGAGCAGCGCGTTTTGCTTAGTTTTAACGCGATGTTTTTAAAGGACACGCTACATTTAATTTTATGTTCCCAAGCAAAACATTTGCCGTTTCTTGTCAATAAACACATAAAATAACACCATAATCATAACCAAAATAGGGGTCGTTTACATCAGTGACCGGCTCTCTGACGTAACAATCAGCTGGACCGGCGATAGCCATTTGTGAACACACCTGGTCGCCGCCCAGGGCGTAGGCAAGGACCTCAGAAAATTTCCATTCCAATTTCGTTATTTTTGCCTTCTTGGCTTGGACGTAGCTCGGGGGGTTTCAATATCAGCGAAGGCCCGTTTTATCGATTCCCGCCCAATATTTGTTAGTTTAAAGTGTCCTTTGCGATTGAAAATAAAACCACCGGCGGGGTATGGGTCAGGGGGTTTCCCTATTCCTGGGGATGGGAGCGCCGCTTCACACGTAGGCTTTTGTTTTCTAATAATAATAATACATGTACCCAGTGCGTACTCCCGATCCAATAAATTAAATTTAGATGCAGTAGTCCGGACCAACTAAGCAGTTGGCGGTTCTTTCATGGCAAGGGGGAATCGGGATTTATTTTAAAAATCTTATTTGAAATGAATGTACCACATCCACCATCCATCGATCGCCATAATAGGTGACTATCAAGTTCATAAACTATGGGGCTAAGATATCATGTTTAGCAATGTCTCACTTTTTACTGACACAATACGCTTGTATTTTGTAAGGAAAGAAAAACAAAACGTGTCTAACAATGACAAGCAACACCAGACTTGGCTTATATCAATTGTACTGCCAAACTTTAGGAAGGACTCTAAATAGACTCTATTGTGGGTGTTACCTGTAGTCAGACAACGATGTGTACTAGTAATTTCAAAAACGGTTTCTTACAACATAATGTCCAAATATGACTACTAAAACCCAGTCATGCTCTCAATCAGTTCAAATACGATTATATGTGATACAAGAGAGTATTAAACATTTTTTTTAAAGTGAGGAGACATAAGGACAATAAACGTTTGGTAGATAAAGAAAAAGAAAACCAACCACATCAAAATTCAGATCACCCTCCAACAACCTATAGAAATTACATTTCGACCAAAATACGACCACGCTGCAAGTCTACTAGCTCCCTGACGTAACAGTCAGCTGTTGGTCGTTTGTCGTCGCCTCCTGGGGTCATAGGTCAGTGGGTGAGGGGCGGGGGAGACGTACGCCTCGGGGGCGTGGGAATGTCCGTGACCAACTATTGACCCGTAATCAGCTGACGACAGGTAGTAAAATTTTAATTTTCTTTGTGTTTCGAGGTGTGCAGTGAAGTTGCGTACCTTCAAAGAGAGGCTCGAGTCAGTAGTTTTCGATTTTTTTTTCTCATTCTGGATTTGATTATCAGCGTGTGTAGACGTATTGCGATACTACTCAGAGAGTTATTCTTTATTGAGACTAGTGTTCGGTTCTGAGATTTCTGACAATTTCTACGGTCGTGACCATGAGACGGTAAGTGGTCACTTAATATATACGACATGTGTATATTTCTAGTTTTTCTTATTTGTTTGTTGTTGGGGTTTTTTACTTCTTTATTCCTCCTATCATCGTGCTAGATGTTTCCTTTCTGAATTGTATCGTCGACGGCCTTTTTTTTCCAATCTGCAACGACATGAGTTTCCGCCTCTAAATTAGTAAATACATGTACCTTAAGTAAATGTTTAGAAAGTATCATGAATTGATACAATGATTTAAAACAAAGAAGCAAATCCACCGAATTCAAATTATATAAATTCACCGCTGACAATTTTGATCCTGATTTCTCTCTCTCTCTCTCTCTCTCTCTCTCTCTCTCTCTCTCTCTCTCTCTCTGTGTGTGTGTGAGTTGCACTTTGCACATGATTGATCTAATGGTCTTTGTCCTCAACTTTACTTTATTTTTTTAAACAATTATTTTCTTTAAACAATCTGTGATCTCATTTATTTTTTTTTAATCATCCAATTGGAATATACAATGTAAATGTGTTTGATTTGAACCTCACGAGTAAATTAAACAAAATGCTGCTTTTGTTAATTTTAATACTCGGAATTAACAAGAAGCTGTAATTTTTGTTAAGGTCTATAAGAGCACGTGTGTCCTGTGCCATCAGCTAAAGTTCAAGACATTACCAAGTAAAACCTTTGAAGTTCTCTTGTCAATACCGATTATCAAAATAAATACGGGTACGAGCAGCGCGTTTTGCTTAGTTTTAACGCGATGTTCTTAAAGGACACGCTACATTTAATTTTATGTTCCCAAGCAAAACATTTGCCGTTTCTTGTCAATAAACACATAATATAACACCATAATCATAACCAAAATGGCGGTCGTTTACATCAGTGACCGGCTCTCTGACGTAACAATCAGCTGGACCGGCAATAGCCATTTGTGAACACACCTGGTCGCCGCCCAGGGCGTAGGCAAGGACCTCAGAAAATGTCCATTCCAATTTCGTTATTTTTGCCTTCTTGGCTTGGACGTAGCTCGGGGGGTTTCAATATCAGCGAAGGCCCGTTTTATCGATTCCCGCCCAATATTTGTTAGCTTAAAGTGTCCTTTGTGATTGAAAATAAAACCAACGGCGGGGGATGGGTCAGGGGGTTTCCCTATTCCTGGGGATGGGAGCGCCGCTTCACACGTAGGCTTTTGTTTTCTAATAATAATAATAATACGTGTACATGTACCCAGTGCGTACTCCCGATCCAATAAATTAAATTTAGATGTAGTAGTCCGGTTCTTTCATGGCAAAGGGGAATCTGGATTTATTTTTAAAATCCTATTTGAAATGAATGTACCACATCCACCATCCATCGATCGCCATAATAGGTGACTATCAAGTTCATAAACTATGGGGCTAAGATATCATGTTTAGCAATGTCTCACTTTTTACTGACACAATACGCTTGTATTTTGTAAAGAAAGAAAAACAAAACGTGTCTAACAATGACAAGCAACACCAGACTTGGCTTATATCAATTGTACTGCCGAACTTTAGGAAGGACTCTAAATAGACTCTATTGTGGGTGTTACCTGTAGTCAGACAACGATGTGTACTAGTAATTTCAAAAACGGTTTCTTACAACATAATGTCCAAATATGACTACTAAAACCCAGTCATGCTCTCAATCAGTTCAAATACGATTAAATGTGATACAAGAGAGTATTAAACATTTTTTTTAAAGTGAGGAGACATAAGGACAATAAACGTTTGGTAGATAAAGAAAAAGAAAACCAACCACATCAGAATTCAGATCACCCTCTAACAACCTATAGAAATTACGACATTTCGACCAAAATACGACCACGCTGCAAGTCTACTAGCTCCCTGACGTAACAGTCAGCTGTTGGTCGTGTGTCATCGCCTCCTGGGGTCATCGGTCAGTGGGTGAGGGGCGGGGGGAGACGTACGCCTCGGGGGCGTGGGAATGTCCGTGACCAACTATTGGCGCGTAATCAGCTGACGACAGGTAGTAAAATTTTAATTTTCTTTGTGTTGCGAGGTGTGCAGCAAAGTTGCATACATTCAAAGAGAGGCTCGAGTCAATAGTTT
>NW_004798775.1:0-5454 GCF_000002075.1 Aplysia californica | reverse complement strand
CCCCCCCCCCCCCCCCCCAATATTGTTAGCTTTAAAAGTGTCCTTTGCGATTGTAAATAAAACACAGGTAGGGGCAGGGGGTTCCTCTAATCCTGGGGATGGGAGCGCTGCTTCACATGATGGCTTATGTTTTCTAATAATAATAATAATAATACATGTACCCAGTGCATACTCCCGATTGAATTAATTAAATTTTGATTCAGCCCGGAACAAGTAGTTGGGGTTTTTTTCATGACCGGTGGAGGGGGGGGGGGTTATTTTTAAATTCATATTTGAAATGAATGTACCACGAGGTTGAATAACGCTTTCTACCTTACTGAGGTGAAAGTATCCACCATCTATAGATCGCCATAATCAAATGACTATCAAGTTCATAAACTATGGGGCTTAGATATCATTTTTGGCAATGTCTCAACTTTTGACTGACATACTACGCTTGTGTTTTGTAGAAAAAGAAAGAAAAACAAAATATGTCGAACAGTGACAAGCAACACCAGATTTGGCTTACATCAAAAGTACTGCCAAACTTTAGGAAGGACTCTATTGTGGATGTTACCTGTAGTCAGACAACGATGTGTACTAGTAATTTTTAGAAACGGTTTCTAACAACATAATGTCCAAATATGACTACTAAAACCCAATCATGCACACAATCAGTTCAAATAAGAGCCGAAGATTAATTAGATTGACACAGGAAGAGAGTAATAAACATTTTTTTTTTAAAGTAAGGAGACATAAGGACGATACACATTTAGTTAAAGAAAGATAAACCCAACCACATCAGAGCACCCGCCAACAACCTACAGAAATTATGGCATTTCAACCAAAACATCACCACGCTGCAAGTCTATTACTAGCTCTCTGACGTAATAATCAGCTGTTGGTCATGTGTCGTCGCCTCCTGGGGTCATCGGTCAGTGGGTGAGGGGCGGGGGGAGATGTACGCCTCGGGGGCGTGGGAATGTCCGTGACCAACTATTGGTGCGTAAAACAAGGAGTTTAGAACTACTTTTAATCTCCTTGGTGCGTAATCAGATGACGACAGGTAGTAAAATTTTAGTTTTCTTTGTGTTTCGAGATGTGTAGCAAAGTTGCGTACCTTCAAAGAGAGGCTTGAGCCAGAGGGTTCCAATTTTTTTTTCTCATTCTCCATTTGAATATCAGCGTGTGTAGACGTATTACGATACTATTCTGAAAGTTATTCTTTATTGAGACGTGTGTTCTGTTCTGAGATTTCTGACAATTTATTCGATAGTGACGTTGAGACGGTAAGTGGTCATTTGATATATATAATTTTTTATTATTTGTTTGTTGTTGTTTTTTTACTTCTTTACCGGCCACATCATCGTGCTAGATGTTTCCTTTCTGAATTGTATCATCGACGGCCTTTTTTTCTTCAATATGCAACGATAGGAGTTTCCGCCTCTAAATTAGTAAATACATGTACCTTAATCAAATGTTTTTAAAATATCATGAAACGATACAATGATTCAAAACAAACAAACAAATCCACCAAATTCAAATTATATAAATTCACGGCGGGTTATTTTGATCCTGATTTCTCTCTCTCTCTCTCTCTCTCTCTCTCTCTCTCTCTCTCTCTCTCTCTCTTTCTCTCTCTCTCTCTCTCTCTCTCTCTCTCTCTCAATGAGTTGTACTTTGCATATGATTGATCTAATGGTCTTTGTCCTCAACTTTACTGTATTTTTTAAAAACAATTATTTTCTTTAAATAATCTCTGATCTCCTCTTTTTTTTATTATTAAATTGGAATATACACTGTAAATGTGTTTGTTATTAACATCGCGTGTAAATTAAACAAAATGCTGCTTTTGTTAACTTTAATACTCGGAATTGGCAAGAAACTAGTTTTTGCTAAGGTCTATAAGAGCACGTGTGTCCTATGCCATCAGCTAAAGTTTAAGACATTACCAAGTAAAACCTTTGGTGTTCTCTTGTCAATATCGAATATCAAAATAAATACGGGTACGAGCAGCGCGTTTTGCTTAGTTTTAGCGCGATGTTCTTAAAGGACACACAACATTTATTTTTATGTTCCCAAGTAAAACCGTTGCCGTTTTCTTGTCAATAAACACATAAAATAACACCATAATCATAACCAAAATGGCGGTCGCTTGCATCAGTGACCGGCTCTCTGACGTAACAATCAGCTGGACCGGCGGTAGCCATTTGTGAACACACCTGGTCGCCGCCCAGGGCGTAAGCAAGGACCTCAGAAAATTTCCATTATATTTTCGTTATTTTAGCCTTCTTGGCTTGGACGTAGCTCAGGGGGTTTCAACATCAGCGAAGGTCCGTTTTATCGATTCCCGCCCTATATTTGTTAGCTTAAAGTGTCCTTTGTTATTGAAAATAAAACATCGGTTGGGGGGTGGGGTGGGGGCGGGGGTTCCCCTAATCCTGGGGATGAGCGCCCCTTCACATTTTAGCTTATGTTTTCTAATAATATAATAATCATGTACCTAGTGCACACTCCCGATCTAATTAATTAAGTTTTGATGTAGTCAGGACCGACTGAGTAGTTGGGGGTTCTTTCATGGCTAGGGGGAATCGGGATTTATTTTTCAAATCCTATTTGAAATGAATGTACCGCGAGGTTGAATAACGCTTTCTTCCTCACTCAGGGGCAAATATCCACCATCTATTGATCTCCATAATCAGCTGACTATCAAGTTCATAAACTAAGGGGCTAAGATATCATGTTTGGCAATGTCTCAACTTTTGATTGACACACTACGCTTGTGTTTTGTAGATAAAGAAAGAAAGAAAAACAAAACATGTCGAACAGTGACAAACAACACCAGACTTGGCTGACATCAATAGTACCGCCAAACTTTAGGAAGGACTCTTTCTATTGTAAATGTTACCTGTAGTCAGACAACGATGTGTACTAGTAATTTTTAGAAACGGTTTCTAACAACAAAATGTCCAAATATGACTACTAAAACCCAATCATGCACACAATCGGTTCAAATAAGTGCCGAAGATTAATTAGATTGACACAGGAAGAGAGTAATAAACTTTTTTTAAAGTGAGGAGAGATACGGACAATAAACGTTTGATAGTAAAAGTAAAAGAATACCAAACAAAATTCAGATCACCCTCCAACAACCTATAGAAATTACGACATTTCGACCAAAATACGACCACGCTGCAAGTCTACTAGCTCCCTGACGTAACAGTCAGCTGTTGGTCGTGTGTCATCGCCTCCTGGGGTCATCGGTCAGTGGGTGAGGGGCGGGGGGAGACGTACGCCTCGGGGGCGTGGGAATGTCCGTGACCAACTATTGGCGCGTAATCAGCTGACGACAGGTAGTAAAATTTTAATTTTCTTTGTGTTGCGAGGTGTGCAGCAAAGTTGCATACATTCAAAGAGAGGCTCGAGTCAATAGTTTTCGATTTTTTTTCTCTCATTCTGGATTTGATTATCAGCGTGTGTAGACGTATTGCGATACTACTCAGAGAGTTATTCTTTATTGAGACTAGTGTTCGGATCTGAGATTTCTGACAATTTCTACGGTCGTTGAGTCGGTAAGTGGTCACTTAATATATACGACATGTGTATATTTCTAGTTTTTCTTATTTGTTTGTTGTTGTTGTTTTTTACTTCTTTATCGGTCCCATCATCGTGCTAGATGTTTCCTTTCTGAATTGTATCGTCGACGGCCTTTTTTTTCCAATATGCAACGATAGGAGTTTCCGCCTCTAAATTAGTAAACACATGTACCTTAAGCAAATGTTTTGAAAATATCATGAATCGATACAGTGATTCAAAGCAAACAAATCCACTAACTTCAAATTATATAAATTCACCGCGGGTTATTTTAATCCTGATTTCTCTCTCTCTCTCTCTCTCTCTCTCTCTCTCTCTCTCTCTCTCTCTCTCTCTCTCTCTCTCTCTCTCTCTCTCTCTCTCTATCTATCTATCTATCTATCTATCTATCTATCTATCTATCTATCTATCTATCTATCTATCTATCTATCTCTCTCTCTCTCTCTCTCTCTCTATCTATCTATCTATCTATCTCTCACTCTCTCTCTCTCTGTGAGTTGCACTTTGCACATGATTGATCTTATGGTCTTTGTCCTCAACTTTACTGTATTTTTGTAAAACAATTATTTTCATTAAATAATCTGTGATCTTCTCATATTTTTTTTAATCATCCAATTGGAATATACAATGTAAATGTGTTTGATTTGAACCTCACGAGTAAATTAAACAAAAAGCTGCTTTTGTTAACTTTAATACTCGGAATTGACAAGAAAACTAGTTTTTGCTAGGCCTATAAGAGCACGTGTGCCTCGTGCCAACAGCTAAAGTTCAAGACATTATCAAGTAAAGCCTTTGAAGTTATCTTGTCAATACCAAATATCAAAATAAATACGGGTACGAGCAGCGCGTTTTGCTTAGTTTTAACGCGATGTTCTTAAAGGACACGCTACATTTAATTTTATGTTCCCAAGCAAAACCATTGCCGTTTCTTGTCAATAACTCAAAAAATAACACCATAATCATAACCAAAATGGCGGTCGCTTACATCAGTGACCGGCTCTCTGACGTAACAATCAGCTGGACCGGCGGTGGCCTTTTGTGAACACACCTGGTCGCCGCCCAGTCCGTAGGCGAGGACCTCATAAAATGTTCATTATAATTTCGTTATTTTAGCTTCCTAAGCTTGGACGCAGTTCAGCGTCCGTTTTTTTCAATTCCCGCCCAATATTTGTCAGCTTAAAGTGTCCTTTGTGATTGGAAATAAAACAGCGGTGGGGGAGGGGGCATGGGGTTCCCCTAATCCTGGGGATTGGAGTGCCGCTTCCCCTAGGCTTATGGGGTATTTTTTAATACCACTCCCAATCGAATTCATTTAATTTTGATGCAGCCGGAGCCTGCCAGTTTTTAAAAAAATTGAAATTTAAAAAGTTTGTTTGCTTTCCATTCAAAAGGGGGGGGGGGGGGGGGATTCCCAATTTAAATGAATGTACCATGATGTTGAATAACGCCACCTTCCTTGTTGAGGGGGCAAATGTCGAGGCGCTAAACCGACAAATATCCAACAACTAGGGATCGGCTTCATCAGCGCGCTGTTTAATTTTTGTGGCCAGTGGTCCTCCATTGTGTTTCCGATAATACACGAATTGCACAACGGAGTTGCGGCCCTTCGAAGTACTGACAGCAGTTTTTGGTGTAATCGGTTGACAAGACAAGTGTGTGTGTGTGGTTGTTTTTTTTTAAATTTGTTTGTTGTTGTTTTGTTTGTTTGTTATCCTTTCTTTTTCGAGCAGCTCAGCAAAATAGCGTACATGTATCTCCAAAGAGAGGCTCGAGCCAATACATTTCTTACTTTCTCTCTCATTACAAATTCTACCTTCAGTCTGGACGGACGCATAATTATTCTGTGTTTAATTCATCTTAAAAACTGGCGTTCTTTCTGGG
>NW_004798774.1:78186-79289 GCF_000002075.1 Aplysia californica | reverse complement strand
TGTTCCAACTGAATTAGTTTATTACAAGCGTGATAAGTATGCCCCATCTGGTTCAAGTTTTTTACACAATCCGATCATAATGCCAGACATAAAATTATATTCTAGACCAATTGAATAAATGTCTGTAACAATCAGGACAGCCTGTTACCTCTACAGCATTAACAAGGTCTTACAAATGTGGGCCTATTGTGTGCTTGGTGGATCGCTTCGACGTGGTTCTAGGGATTCCAGCGGAGGGACACTGACAGATAGGGGGCTCTCGTGGCCTAGAGGTTTAGGTGTTCGCCACTTATTCAATAGGCCCCGGGCTCGAATACGTAGAGCGACAGAAAATTTTCTTCTCTAAAATGTTCTCTTTTCACATCCTTTCCTGCTCTCTAACAAAGTCCTGTCGTCTGTTTTCGTCTCTATTTCTAACCCCAAGTTACGCACGTTAAAGATCCATTGGTGGTTCAAAATCGATACGAGTAGACTTCGACCGCCACCTGGGCAGAATTCCAAAGTTCCTACCAACTGAAAATGTTTAGTGTGTCCCGCGCGCTCATATGACCTTATGCAGTTGCGAGCGCCGTAAAAACACGTACACAAAAATAAAATAAAATAACACAAAAAACCCTCCAAATTGTGGGCCTATTGTGTGCTTGGATCGCTTCGACGCTAGGCCCCCAGATAATCGGGATGCCTAGCTTCGACGTGACAATGGGGATTCCAGCGGAGAGCCACAAACAGATAAGACAATCGCTTAGTTTGCTCGTTATGTTTGGTTCTAATACACATGACGCACATGACCTCGTGATAACGGCTAGGATTGCGTCACAATGGCTGGACGGTCATGACCTGATTTTGCTGGACTTTTAATCTTTGGCTCCGCGTGGAACCTGGAGAAGAATCACAGAAATCGATGTACAGAGAAGTGGGAAGACATGGAATAACATCAAGAGGCTAGCCCAGGGTAGAGAAAGGTGTTTGTCCGTGGCTTATACCCTGGCAGGGTGAGAAAGGCAAAATGATGTGAAGTCCAAGCCTCTGGATAGGTTGATTTTGCGAAGTGTATTGTGTATTCGAGTTGGGGAGTAAATGTGGTTTTGAGTGAGTGTGTGTGT
>NW_004798774.1:72813-74368 GCF_000002075.1 Aplysia californica | reverse complement strand
CTTTCTCTCTCTCTCTCTCTCTCTCTCTCTCTCTCTCTCTCCCTCTCCCTCTCCTCCCTCCCCCACCTGTCACAGGTGTATACCTCCCTCTGCCAACATCTCCCCTCCCTGCCCTAGTTGCACAAGAAGCTCACACCACACTACACAAACAATGTCGTCAACAAAACTTCACCACAAAGCCAAGGTCGCTCCCCATTCCCCCTGTGGGATGTTTATTTAATTTTTAAATTGTTTTTTTTTTTTTCTTATAAAGCCAAGGACAACTCTATTCCAGAATGCCGTGTTTGATGAAGTTTAATGTTCCATCTAAACCGTCAAGTCCACACCTCCTTTTTTTCAGTTGGCATCAAAATAGATGAAAACGCCCCGTACATTTTATTTGTGTTTCGCTTTTCGATGAGATTTGCGCCCTTCCAAAGACAAATAGGTAGTCCAAAGGCGTGCTCAACGCTACGGTGATAATTCTTTTTCCGCTATTATCATTCAGTTTTTCTTTTGTGAATCCGAACCCAAGGTCCACAAATCGACTTCAAAGATGTTTTTTCTTAAATAAACACGTGTTTTTACGCGCCCATCGACACAATTTTATACCATTTAGGAGGCGGGCTTCCAACCCTGCCTATTTGGGCAGGCTGAGAGGGATACAACATCCCAGTAAAAAGCTCGAGATGTCCAATGAAAATTCTCCCCACTCGGGAATCGAACTCTGGTTCCTTGCGTGCGACAATGAAATACAATCAGAAAATACTTTGAAAATAATGAAACACAACCTCAAACCATACACTTGTATTCCATTGTCCAAGACGGCGCACTGTTACTTAATTCCGGTTCACCATGGGGCACACCATTTGACTCAATTTGTAACCAAATCAAGGTCAGTGAAGGAAAGGTTGCTTGTGCTAGACAATAGTGAGACTGATGATAACCTAGACGCTCAGAGATAGTATAAGAACTTATAGATGTGAAAACCTGGAGGCTCAGAGATAGTATATTCATAAGAACTTATAGATGTGAAAACCTGGAGGCTCAGAGATAGTATATTCATAAGAACGTATAGATGTGAAAACTTTCACTTTGGCGCCCATAGTTGTATACACTGGAGCTTTTCCCATCCGACTTTACTCTTCGACATTCATGATTTTTGCACTATTCGCGCACCAGCACGGCGAGGTTTTTGTAGAGAAGAAAGAGCTGTGGTGGTCTAGGGTAATATAAAGTCTATTCCTCCAACTAACAATCCCGCAAAATAAAAGGTCTAAAGGCAAGGACAGTGGGACAGAGATTTTCTAGTAATGTTGCAGTAGAAATGCTCAATTTCATTCAATGTTGTGTTCGTGTTTATAGGTTTTTTTCGGTGAATACACGTGTATTTGTTGCTACGTGATTGTGTTTGTTTATGGGTGACGGCATCTTTACTATGAGTTTGAGAAATAGGGGAAAGAAACGAGCTAAATATGGTGCCGGACTTGATCGCTGTTGTCTATTTCCAACCCGACACTTTGAGAAGAAGAAGAAGAAGAAGAAGAAGAAGAAGAAGAAGAAGAAGAAGAAGAAG
>NW_004798774.1:69546-72672 GCF_000002075.1 Aplysia californica | reverse complement strand
AAGAAGAAGAAGAAGAAGAAAAAGAAGAAGAAGAAGAAGAAGAAGAAGAAGTGATAGCATTAGTAGAAGAAGAAGAAAAAAGAAGAGGGAGAAGAAGAACAAGAACAAGAACAACAAGAAGAAAGAGCAACAATAATATATAGTGCCACTAAAAGGCATGTATACAATTCGGCCAAAAGGCGTTCAGTTACTGGCACAAGGCGTTGGGTATCCTGGTCGCTGGCTGGGCCTGGAGTTTTGGATTCCTCCTGAACTTATGGGGCACGGGCAAATAAGGCTCACATTGCTTACGACACGGTTCTCTTACAGTATCGCACCCTATCTAGATTATTTCGTGTCTTTCTTTGTGATATTTTGGATTGTTTGTGTAACTTGACCTTTATCTTCTTGTCTTGTCGTAAAGTCAAACTGAAAAGAAAAGAAGATAATTATCTTATTTCTTAATTGGTGGTGGTGTATGTATCTGTTGTCCCCGTCGTTTTATGCAAGAACAATTTTGAAATTATGCAAACTGAGACCAAAAATATGAAATTATGCGTTTCTGTTAATTTTAGCCAAGAATGATACAGGAAAATAATCAGAAATTATGCCCCCCAAAAAAGATCAAATTTCGCTAAATTATGCGGGGTGCATAAAACCACGGGGACAGATGTATGGCTTCCTAATCCTAATTTATTTTATTTAAAATACAATCTTACGAAACCATACAAGCTGGTGTGTGTGCCTCAAAACGAATAATATGTTTGATTCTTGTCCTCCACAGATTTCAAAAGTTCACATTGACCAGCCGAGTTTTGTGTAGTTTATATGATATCTAACATGGTGCCCGTATCCAAGTCTAAAAATACCTAAATTACACTTCTTCCATACCTTCGTCTGTGGTGTAGAGGTAGGCACTTTGTTGTCGCTTGTAGGAGACTCGAGTTCAATTCCAGAATGGGGAGACTTCTTATCGAGTATCTCAGTCTTTCTACTGGAATGTTGTATCCCAATCAGTCCGGGATGACCCTGGCTGACAGAGTCGGAGGCCCGCCTCCTAGTTGATCTAAACTTTGCCGATGGTGGCGTATAAACCGTTACAGTTAAACTGTTTCAACACCCTCTGTCTTTTCTCTAATTCCGTGGAAGGAAGGCACGCGGGTGATTACGCACCAAAGCCGAAACGCTCACATGTTGGAAAACTTTTCGCACTATGGTGACAATGTGTCGGTAGTCCGAAGTGGAGTGCGTTTTGGTGCGACTCGCGTCCCATGTGTCCCTATGTCCCCTCGGAGTATGCCCGTTCTATGTTTGTGCTCCCTGCTTGCCCGCCCCGGGCATCTCAATTATTTGCCAACTAAGAATCCCGAGTCTGAACTGACAGTTGTCTCTCTCTCCTGTCTTCCACAGGTTCAGTATTCGCCAGAGGCGCGGCAAAGTGTTGGAAGTATTCGATGGACGCTCGTGGCCCGTGGTGAGTAGGTCTTTAATTGTTATGGTCAAGTCTTTTTTTTCTGACGTTTGATATTTCTCTTTCTCATGGTGAGGCCTTTTTGTGCTTGTTTTGTTGTTGTTTTTTTATTGGTTTATTTTTTATTTTTTTGTTTGTGCTCTTCGCTGATGGCCAAGTCCTCTTTCTGTTGTTGAATTAATATTGCTCTTTGCTGATGGTCAAGTCTTTTTGCGTATCTGTTTTTTTTGTTTTGTTAGTTGTTGTTTTTTTGGGGGGAGGGGATTGTTTGTTTGGGATTTGTTGTGCTTGTGTAATATTGCTCTTCGCTGATGGTCAAGTCTTGTTCGTTGTCCTTTCTTCTTTAATTTGACTTTTGTTCTTCGCAGTTTTACTGCTCAAATACTGTTTGTTTGTTCATTATTCTGTTAAACCAATGGGTTGGTCTCGATGATATGGGTCTTTGGGAACATCACAGAAGAGCAAATTGTGACGCCGCCTTGCTTACAACGCGGTGGAGTTATAATCATGAACTTTTACTAGAGGTGTATCGGTAAAAACAGATTCTATTGGGTTATCCCTCATCTGCGTCATGATGGGCGTCCGACAGACTCCAACTAGGCTTTACTTTTAGGTTACAGGGTTAGGGTTAGGTTTAATATTGCTATGTAAAGTTAGGGTATGGTTTAGCATGCGAGTTAAGGAAAGGTTTGGCATGAGAGTTAGGACTAAATTCAGCTTGATAGTTAAGGTTAGGTTCAGGGATAGGGTCATTGTTAGCTTTGTCTCATGAAATTTGGAGTTAACTCATTTTGTATGTGATATCAGGTATCATTTTCAGCAGTATCTATTTTTGTTGGCTTCACCGTGGTAGTCAAAGATCAAAGAATTAAGATAAAAGCAATAGTCGAGCCGTATCTGTAGACTGTCAAAACTTGTGTTTATAGAAGTGTCGGACTGATAATTCTGTCTGGCGCGTTATTTGCTCGGTTGGTTTCATGCTGGTCTGTGATACGGATATCCCTGGTTCGTTTTCTCAGTGGGTGGTTGTTCTTCAGATTGGTTTGTATGGAGGTTCTGTACATCTTGTCCTTTTATGTTCAAGGCGAAAGTAGGAATATCAATGCAGCTCTCTTTACACACAATTAGCCGAGATGCAAATAGTCATTAATAAATTTTAAAAAAAGTAAAGTTGTTCCCGCATCCGATCCGAACATTGGGGATTGCCTTGTTAGTGAGGCAATTTCCTGGGCCTTCGGCATATTGTGGTAGGGTGGCCAGTTCCTTTCAACGCCGCATTTACTTCCCCTACATTGCTGCTGAGTCATTACTATTAGCAAATAATAAACAACATTATGTTATTAATGTACCCCGTTAGTCCCTCATACTCCAAGAGTAGAAGATGTTTAAAACTGCGTGGTAGAGGTTAATGAATTTGCGTGATTTTTATTCAGGGGAGGGGGCAGGGGCGGAGGGGGGGGTCTATTTGCTCATGTAGACCCACTCTACGGTCTTCTATTTCGATTAGCTTTTGTTCCAAGAGGCCCTGTTGTTCTATGTCCTCCTTTTCTTTTCCACCGAGACCCCACGCCTTCCCTCTCTCTGTCTCTCTCTCTGTCTCTCTCTCTCTCTGTCTCTCTCTCTCTCTCTCACTCTCTCTCTCTCTCTCTCTCTCTCTCTCTATCCCCCCTTATCTC
>NW_004798774.1:63220-64479 GCF_000002075.1 Aplysia californica | reverse complement strand
CTCTTTCTATCTCTCTCTCTCTCTATCTGTCTATCTCTATCTCTCTCTCTCTCTCTCTCTATCCCTCTCTCTCTCTTTCTCCCTCCCCCCTCTCTCCCCCCTTTCTAGCTCTCCTTTCTCCCCTGATCCCGTTTTTTCATCGTGTCCTACAGTCGAGTCGCCTCAGTTCTCTCTCCTCATTCTCCTTTAATAACTCCGGACCTTTTCAGCTTTGCCTCACCTCTTCACATGCCAACATTTCTTCAACAAACAGCAACATCCAGGTCTCTTCAGCGACACTTCTGTTTTACAAGCGCACTCGACACACAATATGGAACGTCTGCGTGAATAATCAAAGGAAATACATGTACACTTTAGCAACATTTCCAAAAGGTTTCTTTGATTTAACCCCCAAAAAATATTCAATGAAAAAAAAGTGTTAACCTAGCGCATGAAGAAGGCTAACACTTCAAAGTTCAGAGGTGAGTGTTTCAAATTCGCGCTTTCTGTTCCTAATCTCGTGTAGAGGAGGAGAGAAATCTGGCGTTTATGGAAAAGATTAGCGCGCGCAGCGAGGCAACCTGGGCGTGTGTGTGTCGCTTGGCTGGATCAACACGCCTGGAAATGAGACCGCGGTGTGCGGAGCAGAATGTTTCCGACTTCCGACAGTTAGTTAGGCCCAAGTTGTCGTTGTAGTTGGAGTAAAGTCACATTCACAATCGCCGTCGTTTTCACTGACGCTGTTTAGAAAGCTGTCTGTTTTGTTGCATTTATGCACTCTGTGGATTTCTGCTGGGGATTTGAAGACCGTAAGTAACCAAATAAAAATTTTAGAGAAGATGAATAGTTTTGACACATGGCGGGTTTAGTTAAAGTAAGTTGTTTTGGTCTGTGGTCTGATACACGTGACAGGGACACACATTTGTTTTTCTTAATTCATTTAAAAAGGCGTGTTCTGGTCATTCGGCAACGCATAAAGATGCAATGTTTTTGGGGCACTTATTTAAAAAAGCACAATTTCAATATTCTACCAGATTTTTCAATTCTGTTTTTTTTTTTCCATCTGAAAGATTGAAAAGGCAGACAACAACATGCATAGATCCTAGATTATCTAGATCTAGAATCTAGATCTAGATCTAGATCTACTATGAAACATGCAAATTTGAGAGTATGATTTGCGCATCGAAATGTAGGTCAATACTCAACACTGCATTTAATTGGTTTGCTGATAGGACAAGTTTGCACTTTCAAACATTGTCACAGTTATTGTTATTATTATT
>NW_004798774.1:58932-60054 GCF_000002075.1 Aplysia californica | reverse complement strand
GAGTGGAGAGTGAGAGGAGGGGGGAGGAGAGAGAGAGAGAGAGAGAGAGAGAGAGAGAGAGAGAGAGAGAGAGAGAGAGAGAGAGAGAGAGAGAGAGAGAGAGAGAGAGAGAGAGAGAAATGGGGTCAGAGGCCCGCGAGAAGGGCGCGGAATGCTCCAGGTTCCACAGGTTGCGGACCGGAAGTCCTCACGAGGGGACAAAGGTAGCGGGGAAACTCTCCAACAAAACTCTCATGAGGGGCTTTTTCAGGTGGGTTAACCCTCAAGGGTCCGTTCACTTTTAGCTTTTTTAGTTTAGTTTTAGTAGAAGTTTTACGGCGCTCGCAACTGCTTTTTGTGTAGTTTAGTTAGTTTAGTTCCGTCCTTTTTTAAAGGGAAGAGCTTTACGGCACTTGCAGGTACTTTTAGTTTAGTTTAGTTAGTCTTTTTTTTTTCTTAAGAAGTGCTTTACGACGGCCCTTGTAACACAATAAGTTCATTTAGATTTCTAGCTGCCGAAGATTAGAGGTGCTACGAGAGAGTAGAAAACACAAAAAAGGAGGAGATATCATGACGATAGATGTTTGATAGGAAAGAAGGAGCAAATCACACCTGAGCACCCGCCAACCACCCACAGTTTAGTTTAGTAAGAGTTTTACAGCGTTTGCAACAGCATAGGGTCATAGTATTATGAAAACACAAAAATCAAGTTGGTCGCATTGTCAACGGTTCTCAGCACGGCTTGATTTTGGTCAATGTTTAATTTAAAATGTTTAAAATACATCATGTAAAATTTTCGTGCGACCGAGGTTATAATTGGATGAAATCAAATCGTTCAGTTTAATCTTATCTGATTATTGTACACCGGTCTGATAGTTGGATAGCCGACAGAATCGAAAAGCCCATATTTTGTGGCCAAGTCGCACTAGGATTTCGACGCATTTTCTTTGAAGTTAACTGAGTAAAAAAACAACTAATAAAAGAGGATCTATATATAGCATACTCCCCAAACTTTGAAAAAGATGACATATTGAGTATGAGCTCGTACGTTTGTGTGTGTGAATGAAAGAGAAAGAGAGAAAGAGGAAAAGAGAGAAAGAGGAAGAGAGAGAGAGAGAAAGAGAGAGAGAGAGAGAAAGAGAG
>NW_004798774.1:55930-58333 GCF_000002075.1 Aplysia californica | reverse complement strand
CTTCTCCTTCTCCTTCTCCTTCTCCTTCTCCTTCTCCTTCTCCTTCTCCTTCTCCTTCTACACAACTAAGAGGTCAGCTTCACCAATAAATGTATCAATCTTCAGCCAGATGTCCACCGGCCCGATAACAAACCGTACCACACAGATTAGTGGAAGTCACACACTTGTAGTAGTGTCAAACTAGTGTCAGGCTTAACTCATTGTTGGAGCGCATTCTGGTTATTCGACGACGCTTGAAAGCGCGTTGTTTTCGTGCACGTTAAGATATCAGCCTGACGTCGATATTAATACAGATTTCCAATTCTGTTTTCTTAATCTGAAGCTTAAAAAGCCTGGTATATGTGTACTGTGAAATGCTTTCCTTGTCATTCTATAACCGGCTACATGCGAAATAAAATCAACGATCCTTGTATTTAAGATCTCAAGGTAAATCAAGTTGGTTGCAACACTTATAACTTAACTGTTCGTATAAATATGGATATGTAAGATTTCGCTACCCGTTTAAACATTAATCAGTTGGGTTTTTTGCCTCTCCTGTAAAGTTTGCCTATCTGCATGTAGCCGGTTTGGGAATTGTACCCTCGGTATGACCTTATGTCCGCTAGGTGTTTAATGAGTTAACACGTCGCTGTCGATAGAGCGATATCAGCGTTGGTTATCGGGCTGTAGGGTTAACTTAGGGCAAGCGTGGGACTCCGGTGGGACCTGCCAGGTTGGCTACGGTCAAGCAGATGTTACTTCTCTCAGACCCAGACGCTTTCGCAGACGTGTTGTTGCAGAGTGCCGAGTGGAGAGGTGAGACTGGCATGGACGGCGGAGGAGACATTGAGGACACATTCGTACATGTGATTAGGAAGAACTACATGTACAATGGCTAGTTCGCACATGTTATGAGGAAGAACTAAAACCGTTAATTCTAGAACACACCCTCAGACACACTCACAGGGTTTAGAGGTGAGAGTGACACGGATAGTATACCGGCCGACGGGGAATACATTGAGGATATGATACTCGCACATGTGTTTAGGAAGAACTACAATCGTTAGTCCCAGAACACACTCACAGGCATAGAGGGCGGAGTGGAGAGGTGAGACTGACATTGACCGCGGAGGAGACATTGAGGACACATTCGTACAAGTGTTAAGGAAGAACTACAATCGTTAGTTCTAGAACACACCCTCAGACACACTTGAGGACGGACGAGTAGAGTGTAGATATGAGACTGACGAGTATAGTATACCAGACAAGGGAGGAGACACATTGAAGACTCGCACATGTGTCAAGGAAGAGTAATTAGGGTTAGTTCCTAGATTCCTGGAACACACTCGCAGACTTGTTGAGGAAGGACTACAACCAGTTGTCTCAGAAGGAATACTCACCTTGGACACACTCGCACATTTCGTCTTGAGGAAGAACTACAAACGTTCCTCCTAGTTCCTACATACAGTACACGCTGTCGGGCACACTGACATGCATGTAGAGGTGATATTACACCCGGAAGTGCCAGACGCTTTGTGCACACTAACACGTATCGTGTTGAGGAAGATTCACATTAATTGTGAGTCCCAAATGAAGAACACACTCTCAGACACATTTATTACATGTGTGGAGAGGTGAGACTACAACCGGTGGTGCCTGACGTAGAACATACTACACTCAGACACTCTCGCATGTGTGCGTTCGGAGACAAAGTCGACTCATCATACAGGTGTGTTGGTTGACTTAATACGGGGTGCCTACTACGGATGGTATCGGCGGATCGGGCCGATCGCCCGACTCGGTCGCCTCAAAAGCAAACGTGTTTGTTTCCAGTTTCAGGGGACCGAGTCGGGCGATCGGTGTGATCCAGCCGTAATGGATGCGCACACAGGTGTTCTTGCATAACAATACATACAGGTGTGCTTGCATTTGACACACACACAATGGTGTGGTTGCGTATAAGGATACACACACCACATAACGATACACACCCGCGCGGTCATGCATAGTGCCGCAAACTGGTGTGCATGACGTCGGAAGAAATTAATTTGATATAATATTATTAAATTATTATTCGCTCCAACGATTTGTTCAGAGAATGATAACACGTTTGCAGACACATGCGTGGAAAAGGATGTTGATACAGACATGTGGATGTGTGTTGATATAATGTGAGGACACATTCTCGAATACACTGTGGTTTGTCACTAACTAGTAGAGTTGTGTGTTCGGCAGACGTTCGTTGCTTTTCTGTGAATTTCTGAATCCCTGGTGTAGTGGATCAAACATATCCGGTTTTTACTCTCTAAGATACACGTGTGTGCTTGCTTTCTCTCTTCATCTCTCTCTCTCTCTCTTTCTCTCTGTCTGTCTCTGTTTCTCTGTCTCCCTCTCTGTCTCTTCCCCCCCTCTCTCTCCACACAC
>NW_004798774.1:52226-55140 GCF_000002075.1 Aplysia californica | reverse complement strand
TGTGTGTGTGTGTGTGTGTGTGTGTGTGTGTGTGTGTGTGTGTGTGTGTGTTTCTTTTTACCCTTTTTCGTTGTAGATATGGTAACGACGATACATAAATCAGAGAAAACTCCTAAGCTTATTCTGCTATTCATTTAATACATCTACAAGTCTACTAGAGAAATGGCTAGGATAACTTTTAAATACGCGTCTATTGAAAATAAATTAGTTAGCACGGCACCTTTTAAACTTGCGTTTATCGAAAACACAAGCTTATTATTAAACACTGTACAATTTATTGAAAATACTCACTTTTATCATAATCATGAATAGTGTGTTAATATTACAAGCCCAAAATTAAAAGGCATTTGTCACCATTGCTCCTTCTGTCCCTTTCTCCCAACTCTGTGTCCGTTCCCGTCTGTCCCACTCCCAGACTCGACTCGTCGCCGACAGCGCCCGTAGGCGTAGCGGTCTAGCTCATTGGCCTAGCTAGCTAGCTGTGTGTTGTTTATTTTTGGACAGAGTCAACATGTGGACGGACGGCGTCCAGGAAGTAACATGTGATGAAGCCAGTACAAAACAAACTATATTTGGGAATACTCCGAGTACAAAACAAACTGTCGCTTGGAATACTCTGAGTTTGGAGATATTACACTTTTAAACCAACGTTTCTTGTGTTTCGGCAATGTTCGTGAACTTCAACTCTTCAATAATGTTCAACTTGAACTCTTCAGTAATGTTCAATAATGTTGAGCTTCATCAACTCTTCAATATTGTTCTATAATGTTGAGCTTCATCAACTGTTCAGTAATGTTCAATAATGTTGAACTTCATCAACGAGGAGGAAACTTTATCTCCAAGTGAAAGATGTCGTCACAACGAAGGACTCTGCTCTGAGAATTACGTTCCATAAGTATTCCTACTGTCTAGAAGTTAGTAGACTTTCAAGAGTTTTGGACTACGTTTTCTTTTTTACTGATTATTTCGTCTATTGCACTCCCAAAATCTGGCCATGGACAGAGGACATTTTCCAGTAAGTACCGAAGAAAAATGCTTGTTGTTTTTTGTTACATTAGGTTTTATTGTTTTTAAACTAATTTGAATTCCAGGCCGAAGGCTAGAACTCAAATGGCCGCTGGATCGGAAAAGTAAAGTAAAAGTAAAGTAAATTATAATTAAGTTGAATGGGTGAGAATCCTTTCTTTGGTCGTTTCCACATATTTTGAGGGCAGTCTGAAACTGCTGACCCGTCGCCTGTTGTAGATGGTCCCAAACTTGTCATAGTCTAAAACTGCTGACCCGTCGCCTGTTGTAGATGGTCCCAAACTTGTCATAGTCTAAAACTGCTGACCCGTCGCCTGTTGTAGATGGTCCCAAACTTGTCATAGTCTAAAACTGCTGACCCGTCGCCTGTTGTAGATGGTCCCAAACTTGTCATAGTCTAAAACTGCTGACCCGTCGCCTGTTGTAGATGGTCCCAAACTTGTCATATGGCGCACATAAACATTAATTTGAAGGGTGTTCTATTGCAAAACGCACTATACGCCAAATGTGGGCATTTGGAGAAAAACCTGTCCGCCCTATGATCTTTTGGTAAGAATTGTCATGAGAATTTCTTTTTAAGAATCAAAATGCACTGTGCCCATTGGTATCTACATGTAGTATGGTAAAATTGTGCTTCATCGATTCTCTTTTGTCTCTAGAGAAAAGGTTGGGGTTTTTTTCTCTCTTTTTTTTTGGTTAAAACAGTTTTGCAGTAAATGGCCACAGAGCGTTTTGCACGAAGCCTTTCACTTGTACTCAAAGTTTGCCACAATTCTGTCCCACATGCGTGCACATTGCGACTCTTAGGGGATTTCTTACCGCCAGGTCACTGTACATTCACCTGTCTAGAAATGTTAGCTTTACGTGCACTTTTCAAAACAACTGAACAGTGTAGACAGAAAAGGCAAAACCTCAACTACCATCATCACCACAACCATCACCATTACAACCACCCCCACCTCCTCCATTGCCACCGTCACCATGACTACCACCACCACTACTGCCGCCGCCAACAACAACAACAACAACAACAACAACAGCAACAGCAATAACAATAAAAGCAACAACTACAACAAGAGCAGCAGCAACAACAACAACAATTACAACAACAACAACATCAACAACAGATACAAAATCAACAACAACAACAATAACAAAAACAAGTCAGAATTTCAACAATAATTGCTGGAAACAGTTTTGCTTCTTCTTTTTGTAAACTTATATTTTATTAAACATTTTTGGTAACGGTCATCTAACAAAAACTGTTGTCCAACCGAATAACGTTGCACTCTCTGCCAGTGTCAGTGTCAGGGTCAAGACGTTTCATTCGGTTTGTATGTTTAGCGGGCGGGTGGGAGGTGGGAACTTCTTACCTCACCCACCCCCCGGGGCGAGGATACTGACTGAAGTGTATTTAGCCCCAAAGGGGGAGGGGGGGCATTAACACGTTCTTATGCTCAGTAGAATTGTAAAGGGGCCGATTTATCAATGTCATGCTCATAACTGTGCCTGAACTGCATTCGGGGGACTGCTGCTTTTTCTGTCCTAATCCTTACTTTCGTCATTTATCCTCTACTTCTGTATGTTTGTCACTCTCTTGTGACCCACTATTTCCGGGTGCCTTGATAGCCGAAGTAGACTTTGTGCTGTTGAAGCAAGAGAGGTGAGCAGAGTAAGCCTGATTCCCTGTATGGACTTCTCTGCTGACATCCACCCCTTGGTGCTCATATGACCGACCATATGTAGTTGCGAGTGCCGTAAAAACTCTACCAAAACTAAAACTGACCTCTCCATGGTTATAGTTGCAGCTCATCCCCAGAGGGGGTCAACTGACCAAGCTCCTCGAACCAACTGTCATCAAACGGCATGCGCCCCACAACCCACACAC
>NW_004798774.1:49751-51089 GCF_000002075.1 Aplysia californica | reverse complement strand
GATTGCGTTTGTTTTCTCTTCCCCCTGAAATAAAAACAAACTTGCACATTGCTGTATTCCTTGACGCCGCAAATAGTTGTTTTTTGTGTGCTCGGAAAGGCAAGTTCCCTGAAATCTTGAAATCATTTTCAGTCAACCTTACTCTTCATTTTGCCTGTACTGCAAAAGAAATCAAAACTGAAATGTGTATTAAATCAACAAGGTTATATCTATACATATTCTCAATTCAATGTCCCTCTTTGATCTTTGAAGCGAAAACGAGCGCTGATTGTACTGCTGTGTCAACTGAATATGTGAACTCGCCTGTCTTATTGAGCGAAACCTCTTGACTTCTGAATGCTAAGCGGTGTTGTTTTGTTACAGCTGTCTGGAACTGCCTTTTTAAACCATACGCAATGGATCAACAGACAGGGTCTTTCGGGTTGTGTAAATATTGTACAACGCTTTTTTCTGTCTGGAAGAGGAGTTTATTTTTTTATCTCGTTGGCGCTTTAAGGCCCCCCAACAAGGTGCAAAACCCTTAAGATCCAAACAAAAAATTAAAAAATTCCGTATAATATAATGTATTTTGAAAGAAGTGCTCAATATTCAAATTGCAGTCGGCCTGCATAATAAAATTGTGTGGTTATTTCGCTGAGTTTCAAAGTTGTAGCTGCTCAGTACCTAGTTTTGATAAATTTGACGTAAATATTTTTTCTTTTCACATCATGTCAAGCTATTTCGAGTGCAATTCTTTGAACGTCTTGATAACGACTCCAGATAATCTTACGATTTTGATAGAGCATAGAACATTTGGTGACTGGCGTCATTGTCGTTCTAACTCAAAATGACCAAAATTTCTAGTTCTATCTGATATTTTTGGCCGTTTTGAGTTACTAAGAACATGAGGTCAGAGACCAAATCAAGTTATATCTGCTCTGCCAAAATCGTACGGTTATTCGAAGTCGTTACCAAGGTATTCAAAGAATAGCATTCGAGAAAACTTGACAAGTTGTAAAACAATATTTTTAACTTCAGATTTCTCAAAACTAGGAACTGAGCTGTGAGCAGAGAGAACCTTGTAATACTGTAGGGTAGCTTCTAGTTGTTTTTCTAGTTTGGCTTTGGGCTAATTATAAATTAGTCTATACGAGCATGATCGGGCAAATTCAATGTGAAGAAAGTCGTTAAGATCAGGAGCCGTCAGTCGCTGCTTGGCTTCTCTCCTGTCTCTATTTCTTCTCGGTGGTTTCCTCGGTGCTTTCCGGTGCGCTTGCAATCGATGGGTCGTTCATTAGGAGCGCTGCGTCGGTTAAGGTTAGTGTGAGGACCCCCCCCTCCCTTTTCCCCCTCTTCCTC
>NW_004798774.1:47206-48856 GCF_000002075.1 Aplysia californica | reverse complement strand
CCCCTCTCCCCCTCCCATTCCCCAATCTGGCGCCCCGGTACCTCCCCAGAGATTGTGGTAGCCTCCCCCCACCACTGGTGTGGTCTGCCAGTCTGCCTGTAGCGGGTTCCTGTGTGTTGTAGCGTCTTCGCTCCGTCCATCCTTCCATCCTTCCATTCATCCGTCCATCCAAACACTCATTTGTTTTGTTTTTCTCGATCTGCCTCCTGGGCAGTATTATTCCCTGTGATTGGAGTTTTAGCCGTTCCTTTTTAAAAAAGGTAAGTTTGGTGATGAATGTAAAGTTATAATATACTTCGCTTTGTTGTTTTTCTTCACGTCCACTTCTTATTATTCTTTCTCATTATAGATCTAGATCTAGATCTAGATATAGGTAAGTTTTTGTTATTAATACGCTTCACGGCATTTGGAATGCAATTAGATCATATAAGTACCGAAGATTAGATGATTTACTAGACAGTAACATAACGTTAAAAGAAGAGATAAGGATGATACATGTTTGAAAAGAAAGAAGGAGCAAACCACGCCAGAGCAGCCACCAACCACCCACTTTCTCTTCGTATCCACATTGTACTTGTAACATTTTGGTCTGCCTCTCTTACTTTTCCCACCCACTCTATGACATGGCTGTTATCTTGTAGATATACGCATCTTTATCCAGACTGTTTCATCATACATTGTGCCGCTGATGGGTAGTGAGTGGTTAGTGGGTGCTCAGATATGGTCTACTTTTTTTCTATCAAACATCAGCTGTCGTCTTTATCTCTCTTCTATATTGTCTTTGTATGTTTCTCCTTAGTACCACCTCTAATCTTCGGCACTAATATGATGATCTATTTAAGATAGGATAAGATAAGATAGTACTTTATTATCCCAGAGGGAAATTTTCCTTGGCTGTACAGGACCGTAAAAACACATGCAGGTATACACAAAAAAATAAAAAATCATGTTGGAAGTGCCGTAAAACTGTTACCCAAACAAAACCTAAAACAGATGTGTTGGTGTCGGGAAAACAAATCGTCAAATCCGCCTCTCTTACCAGGTAATGACACCAAAGTTGTTGGCAGATGGTCCTAGGGGAAATCCCCGATTTCTCTGCCTCTCGTCTGGGCAAAGTGTCGGCGTTTGTAATGAGACTAGAGCTGCAATGTTACCTCAGCGGACCTGTCGAGAGTCATTGGGAGGGCGCGTGTCTGAGCTTGTGAGCTCTGATAGAAAATGTAGTAACCCTGAGCGGTCGTAAGGGTTCTTGAAACTAATTGAAAGAGTAGCTAAGCTATATTTATTCGTCTCTCCCACACTGTGAGGCTCTATCGGACAATTTCGACTGAAGATGGGGTGTGGTGCGATTTGTGATAAAGCCGCTAAGTCATTGGGAGAAAAGAGGCTGTGATCAATGTGATATGATAAGTAAAACTGTTTAGAGAGCAGTGGGGAGAGAGAGAGAGAGAGAAAGAGAGAGAGAGAGAGAGAGAGAGAGAGAGAGAGAGAGAGAGAGAGAGAGACAGGTGAAAGAGAGTGTGCGTATGTATATTATATATTTGTTTTGTGAAGTATTCAAGCAGTACTCTAGTACAATCCAACCAGTAAAAATATCTCTCCCTTTCGAAAGCTGGCACACTACTTCTCCAAACAAAACAAAAAAGAAAG
>NW_004798774.1:36709-44982 GCF_000002075.1 Aplysia californica | reverse complement strand
TTGGCGGGTGCTCTGATGTGGTAGACTTGTTCGGTGGGCGATTGGCGGGTGCTCTGATGTGGTAGACTTGTTCGGTGGGCGATTGGCGGATGCTCTGATATGGTTTACTCCTTCTTTCCTATCAAACATCTATTATTCTTATTTCTCCCCTCCTTCTTTTTTGTGTTTGGTGCTCTCTTGTAACACCTATTTTAGTTTTAGTAAAGTTTTTACGGCGCTCGCAACTGCATAAAGTCTTATGAGAGCCATGTAACACCTACCTAATCCTCGACACATATAATATATGACTGTAATGCGTTGCAAGTGCCGTAAAACTCTGACCAAAACTTAACTCTAAAAGACTACCCTGCTCAACATGGTCGATTGTGTGACAAAAACTGAACTCATACATGAATATTTCCCCTGTACGGTGCCTCAGAATTATAAAGTTCTATCTTACATTTTTGGCCGTTTTTGAATTACTCGACCTTGAGATCAGAAACCAAATGTTCTATCTGCTCTATCCAAATTGTAAGGTTATGCAGAGTCATTATCAAGATATATTCAAAGAATGGCATTAGCAAAAGCTTAAAATGTTGTGAAACTCAAAACTTTTTGCGTTGAAATTCTCAAAACTATGTGAAACTCAATTTTTTTACAGTTAAAATTTTCAAAACGAAGTAGGCTACTGAGTTGAGAGAACCTTGTAATTCTTGGTTAGCGTAAAGCCTGATTAGGAAGACTCGGTTCTGCTCGTTTTTTGTTTGGATTTAGGTTTACACTCACCGTCTGAGTCTAAATTTAAAACATCTTTAAAGACACTTTTAATTAAATCAATTTTATATTAGCAGATTCATGTTCAGCACCATGCTATGTTAATGACTATGTATCCATTTATGTATGAGAATTGCTTTGTGTATATTATTGTATTATGTAATTGGTAAGCTGGTCAACACAGTCGTGAAACTCCATGTCTGGCTCCTGCTCGTGTAGCTTGACCCAGTTCATCGGACAAAATATCTCCTGTCCGTATTTCGCCTCACCGTGTCGCTCCAAAGGTATGATGCAAGCCAATGTGTGCGACAGTTCGTCTGTTGTTTGTCTCCATACTGGCTGGGTCACTCTCCAATCATCAGAGTTGTTGTTGATATGTTGGTGAGTAGTGGTGGTTGTCGGCGATGACCATGCCTCTGGTAAGCTACTGTTGAAAGCGCTGGGTTCTCGTTGTGTCCTCGTTAGGGTGGCCAGGCTGCCAATCATGGTTGAGAGGAACTCGAAATACGGAATGTCTCCCTGGAGTTGTACAACTGTGGTAAACACCGAGTAGAAGGTTTGATCGGCATTGAAGGGAGTCAGGAAGACTTCTGGGGTGAAATCTGTTTGAACGATCTCAACTTTTATACCGTGTTTCTGTTTAAAGATACACTGAACAAAGTCAGCCATTTTGAATTGTTGCATCCCTGGGTAGGAATGGTTTTGCCAGGCGAAGAAGAACATAGCCGTCATATCGTTCCAACACTTGCCTTGGACAACAGATACCGTAGAGCATTTTTTATGAACACAAGGTATTGTAGGATCTATTATGCTGCACTGCATCTCAGTCCAAATGGGTAAACCCATATTATTAATTGATCTCCTGACAGACACTTGGCCGTTTTCTAAATCGAAGTCCATGGCAATTGCGAATCTGAACCTTTTGGGTGTCATTACAAGTGACCTGCACCTCAGCCATGATGCATCAACGTCTTCGGGCATGGTGTAATATCTGGCGAAGAAATACATTGAATGAAACTGTACTGTCTGGCGATGAAATAATTCTAATGAAACTGTATGAGGATGATTGGGAAAAGCACAAGACTGGTTGCATAAATGGCTCAAAGGCCTTTCTTTACTCACTCACTCACTCACTCACTCACTCACTCACTCACTCACTCACTCACTCACTCGTAGAGAAAGAGAGAGACAGCGAGAGAGAGAGACAGCGAGAGAGAGAGAGAGAGAGACCCACATACACAAACAAGAAAGAAAGACTGACAGGCAGACAGGCAGACGATAGACAGACAGACAGACATACAGACAGACAGACAGACAGACAGACAGACAGACAGACAGACAGACAGACAGACAGACAGACAAACAGAGAGACCGGTGGGGAGAGGGGTGGGGAAGGGGGTGGGGGAGGGCGGGCCATGGAAGAAAAAGAAAGGAAGCGAAAGAAAGAAAGAAAAGAAAGTAAGAAAGAAAAAGCGAGACCTTTCCGTGTGAGCCAAATCCGCCATGATTTGATTGGTGCTGCTCCCGTCCAGATTCAGGGGCGCGTCTACCCCAACCTCCCACAGTCGTGGCCTCCACAAGGTCACGTTGCTCCGTCTCGTGTGACACACGAGCACCGACATGTTCTTGAACACAAACCCGCTCCACATCTCGGACACGTACATGCTGATTGAGAGAACAAAGTAAGTACGCTGAGATTGGCTTCTTCTCTCATTCAAAAACCTCAATGCATCTAATCTACAGACTTCAACAGAAGTTAAGGACCACTTTGACAGACAGCCCTGATTTTAAAAACAAAACGAAAGAAAGAGTTCAAGGAATGCTTCAAATTTTTTTTTTGCTCTGAAACTGTTAATGCATTACCAAGGTGTACTGCAAAGCTTCCTAAAGGGGCATAACCACAACGTGCAGCATGGAAATCCCCCGTTACTTTTTTTATCGACTTGTCTGCGACACCATGGACATTCCTCTGTTTAAATTTCTGGTGCACGTCATAAACGGACGCACGGTCTTGAACTGTGCTCACTTTATTGGCAATATAAGCTGCCGTTTGCGAAAAATCCAGTATCGCATCGATTGCCTTCAAGGTGAAAGCCGAGAGACTTTGTTCGTGCCAGAGCTATGGCATGGCTGCAGGGTGGAGTTGGGGCCCGAGAAGTTGCCAGAAGGCTTGCAGGGTCACACTCTGTCATTGTCCGCTTGAGGCAACGCCATCAAGCCACTGGATCAATCCAAGAACGCCCACGTGCAGGTCGACCCAAGAAGACCACTCAGAGTGTTTGAAAATGGTCCTTAACTTATGTTGAAGTCTGTATTATATTGCAGTTTGGTGAAATCGGGCACTTGTCAGAATAACGAAATCAGAGAAAGAAGCTTGAAGCATTTTCCGCCAGTTATGACATTTTTATGGAATTTTCTTTTTTGGCTCACCCACTTTTACGTACGCATAAAAACACATTTCCTTGTGAATTTTATTCAAAAACAATGATTAAAGACCCATAATATTATGACATTTTTCACTTTTGAAGGACTCTCTAGCTATTGAAGGTATCAAAATTTGGCAGCCATTTTCTCGCTAATTTCACCACGGAAACCAGCCGACCTCACCTCCTTCAATCGCAAACATTTTGACTTCTATTCAAGATGGATGGATATTTATTTCATTTTGAAGCATGTCAAAAGAAAGAGCTTTCAGATGACACCAATAACTCCTTTACTTTAACTTTTTTCTTCTGCTTGTACCGGTTGGTGTCGCGGGGAGACACAGGCGTCTGTCTGCAGCAAGTCGTGTGGCCTGTAGGAGGGACATTCCGTGAGCTCTGAGGGTGTCTGCCACAGATTCACTCCATCGTCGCTTTGGTCTTACTCTGTCCCTCCATCCAGAATATTTAGTGTTGTATGCTCTCAGAGCTGGAAGGTTTGAGGGCATCCGCGTGAGGTGTCCGAACCGCTTGACTTTTTGTTTTTCAATGTGTGGTGGTAGGACTGGTGTTGCTCCTACGGTGTCACTTATGAATTCATTTTTTATTTTGTCTCTTCTTGTTTTGTTGACCGCTCTTCTCAATCATTTTATCTCGCAATAGCACCACACGCCCAAAAATTGACGAGAGCCTGATACTTCCGCGTCGTGACACCATTTATAAAGCTGTGTCTATGGGGCGTGAAAATAATACACCTGCACTTAAGATTACACATGTGCTCATTCTGGGGATAAGGGAAATCTGAGATTCACGTTTATTCTCGTACAAAAGCCTCAGTACATCTGTCATAATATTTATAAACCCATGTCGACAGGCCGTAACATAAATAACACTCACACACCTGTTACAAATACAATTACATACCTGCTCATTCTGGGGACAAAGAAATCTGAGATTGACATTTTCTCTGGTAAAAAGAACTACAGTAGCTCTGTCATTTAAAAGGCTGTGTCGATGGGGAGCAGAAAATAGGACTAGATCAGATCAGATCAGATCAGATAGGATAAAGTGACAATTTATTGTCCCAAAGAGAAACGTTTCTTGGCTATAAAAGAGTGGTAAGAAAAAACAGATGTAGATATACAAAGAATTTAAGTTATATTACTTTCGTAAACAATTCTATACGAAGTGAAAATAAAAAGTTGACAATAACAAACATTTGATATATCACATCAGATGCGCCTTTCAACCCCACGCAAGAATTCATCACAGACCTAATGAGTTATAATGTTTATATGTATAGATAAAACAGTATAACACGGATAGGTCGAACACAGAAGACTCGAAATCATGCATCCGTCGAACTCTGCTGGAGTCCCGGTTTTTCCCCTCTTCCTGATCTTTGTAAAATATCCCCTTAAACTACAGATCCCTCAAACTACCGAGGCCAGTCCCGACGAATTCGAGCTACCCGTTTAATACTGTATATTCGAATTATAAATACGTCTACAATTAAAACTATTAAAAAACCTACCCGGAATGTTCGTCCTCCTCGTTAACATATTCCTCCCAACCTGGGCACTGACTGACCACGTAAATGCCCACCGCCTGGTCACACTCGATGCTCCGGTTGAATTCTTCCCACGAGCTGGTGGTGAGCAGGAATGGACACTCGCCGGTGACGTGTGAGCAGCAGGCGTTGTGGGCGTGGCAGTGGAAGTGGCAGACACAGGATCCGGCGGCTCTGTCCAGGCATCGGCTCTCACACGAGCGGGGGTCTACCACATGGGAGGGATGTGGTGGGGGGTTTTTGGTTTTGTTTTTTGTTTTTGTGGGGTTATTTTTTTTTTTTAAATTTGGGGGGGGGGGGGGGAGGGTGTTGTAGAAAAACATAAGTAAAAATTATAAATGATATAAACAAATTACATTTGAATGATTCCCCCTTGCGGACATTTGGGTTACAATGGCAAACATACATAAGTAGATACATAGTTAGAAATGCATCCATACATTAATATATATCTGCATAAATACATATATATACACAAATACAGAATATTACACAAATACAGAACAATTTCACAGACATGCACATGTACGGTTTTTAACCTTACGTAAACTCCCCCCCCCCCCCCCCCCTTAAGTAAAAGACTTCAGACAGATTATGTGTCTGACTGTCAGTCTGCCGGTCTCTCTCTCTCTCTCGCTCTCTCTCTCTCTCTCTCTCTCTCTCTCTCTCTCTCTATCTATCTATCTATCTATCTCTCTCTCTCTCTCTTGCTCTCTCTCGTATTTGTTTCTCTTCATTATTTCTCTATTTCCCTTTATATGTGACATAATAAAGAACAAATGAAAAAGAAAATCACCACAACGGATTACAAATTACAGCAGGTCTCATTATTTATTCTCCGTCGAGGTCACTCTAAAATCGTTTCTCTCCATGCACTCTATAATAGTATATTATTATCGTGCCGAATTTCTTCTCTTTACTTGCATTAAAGTCCTATCTCTCCCCCCCCCCCCCTCTTTTATACATACAACGCCCGACTGCTTCTGTACCCCTCCACCCCCTCCCCTGTTTCCCACGTAGGCGTTTTTGAACGTATTCGTATATGCATTTGCGTGTTTGTATGTCTGTATTTGCTCCTGTGTGTATGTGTGTGTCTATGTGTGCACGTGTGTGTGTGTGCGTGTGAGAGAAAGTGTGTGTATGTGTGTGTTTGTTTGTATGTGTGTGTTTGTGTCTCTGTGCATGCGCGCTCGCGTTTTCGAATACCTTCCGAATAGCTATATATCCGAACAAAAACATCATCATCATCATCATCATCATCGTCATCATCATAATAATAATAATAATAATAATAATAATAATAATAATAATAACAATTTTTTTAAAATAAAGTTGTTCCCGCATCCAATCCAGACACTGGGGATTGTCTTGTTAGATTGTTAGTGAGACAACTTCCTCGGCCTTCGGCATTTTGCCTTTATTTCCCCATCTCGAAGTCAGGTACCCAGTACGGCTGGGTGGCCAGAAGGGGGCGAAAAAATCCGTGTCCAAACCAAGGCTCGAACCCGAATTTTGTCGCCCCCTTTCGGACCTTTTTTCGGACCTTTTTTTTCGGACCTTTTTTTCGGACCTTTTTTTCGGACCTTTTTTCGGACCTTTCCGCCTCGGAGACGAACGCAATAATAATAATAATAATAATAATAATAATAATAATAATAATAATAATAATAATAATAGTAATATGTTGTTGTTGTTGTATTGGATCAAGCGTTTACCTTCAGAAGACCAGAGAAAGGGAAACGTTTCCTCTATCATGTCTGTATTACTCTGGTTGGTCCTTGAGGTTTGACTGTCTCCACCTTTGGACGACTTCGTCGTCTGGTCTTCCAAGTTTTCTTTTTCCTGGCTAGTCGCAAACTCACATGTATTATGTTCCAATGTATTTGATCCTTGCTGCGATGAGTGGGTAAGAGAGTCGCCCTGTGTGTTAGCCGTAATGTGATGGCGAAAGGTCTGTTCCTCTTTGATTTCTGACATTTGGTTTAACGTTGTTCGCTCAAAGAGAGTTGAGGCTTGCCACGGCCAAGTACTATATTCTGGCCCTGAGGTAAAAGAAATTTGCTTTTCCGTGACTTTATGATTTGAATCGAGCTTTTGGGTATTTGTAGACAGAACTGCCATCAGTGGGCCCTGAGAACTTAGTGTTGGAAGGACCGATGATGGAGGCATAGAAGCATTGTGATCAGAATCAACTCGTGCTCCTGAAGTAGATTTCGTAGACGAGTTGTTTTTGTCTAATACTAATACAAGAGAGTCACCGCCATTGTGTGTGACGTTTTCCTTCGAGTCCTTGACAGTCTCCTTTTCGAGTTGCCTGTCAGATGGAAATGGGGGACGAGTCTTCTCATCAGACGTCAGATCTGAAGCGTTTGTGGAAAGGTTACCTTGGACATCGTCTGCTGAGCTTACACCGGATATGTTGTGGTTGTTCGGTCCATCAACTAGGGTGGCCAATAGTAAGTGACCACCGCCGCCCTGCCTGTGATCATCTGGACGCCATTTGTCGGTTCGTGGACACTTGATGGCTTCACCGTGCTGTCCGTTGCTTCCACTACAATCTGCTCTGCTCGTTTTACTGCTGTTTCCAGAATTTTCCTTTTCCTCTACTCTAGACAAATTGACAAAATTATTGTCCCACCTAGCATTCTCACTACCACTTTCGTTTCCAGTTTCATCTTGCGGTAGGGGAGGTGTTCTGCTAGCGCCGGGGTTATGAGATATCAGGAGAAATCCTGTGTAACTTTCCATGGTACTTTGTGATGCTGTCGCGGTGCTGTCCTCGATGTCAGTGGTGGAGGGCGGGGCGGAGATGGTATGGCATGTGAGTGGGAAGATGTGTTGTTGGCACAGATAGAGGAGCACACCTAAGGTGTGTTGTACTAGTTGTAGGCGACGTGCATGCATCTCGGTGGGGTGTAGCCTACGCTTACTTCGAATGTGTGTGTGTGTGTGTGTGTGTGTGTGTGTGTGTGTGTGTGTGTGTGTGTGTGTGAAACTGTTCGCTAGGGCCGTGTTTTGCTATGTGCGTGTTAGACTGTATAATAACCATAAATACAAATCTATGTCTAAATTATGAGTGTTTATATACACAAATAGTAATAGAGGTGTCTTCTCTTTCGTTTGTTCACGATCTCCCGCTTCATCTACCTTTCATATACGATATACGAACACAACCCCTTTCAATACTGTAAAGTTATAAATGGAGGAAAGGGGGGGAGGGAGAACAGCAGGGGTAAGGGGGGGGGATTTTTATTAAAGATAAGACGACGCTAAAACGGAGGTAGGTCAAGTCCTAATATCTCCCCAAACGATCCACATTCTTGAAAGTTCCCTAGGGGATACGAGCCAAGGTCATGAGCACTGAATGAAATAAAGCATGCTACTGTCTGCGTTAACTGCTTGCCTCTATATCCAGGTGTTTTCTTTTCTCCGTTCAAGGAGCTATTTTGCATTTTTGTTTCCCTTATCTTTATAATTAAAACATTTATCAGACAATCAAGGCCTTGCACTGATCTCAACCCCCCTCCTCC
>NW_004798774.1:34540-36609 GCF_000002075.1 Aplysia californica | reverse complement strand
AGAGAGAGAGAGAGAGAGAGAGAGAGAAAGAGAAACAGACAGACAGACAGAGAGACGTGCGCGCAGATTTTATCCCCAACAAGCTGACGACAGTACCACAAATTAATTATTTATAGTATATCATTGTGTCTATCTATAAACAAAGAAATAAACATAAGTGAAAAGGTGTAACAAAGAATTGGAAGCAGAAGGTGGTTTTGTGTGTGTGTGTGTGTGTGTGTGTGTGTGTGTGTGTGTGTGTGTGTGTGTGAGTAAGGATCGCTTTTAGTCTGTGTGTGAACAATAGAGGCGACAGTCCCGAGACAACGCCAGTAGGTTGATCCTTCAGCGTGGGAAATAGCGAATCACTTCCACTGATACCCTCCCCTGATCAAGATAAAACAAATCAAAGAAAAAGATGACAGAATTGGTAATGAAATTTTGTAGAATATCTCTAAGAACATCCTGTACGCAGAAAAATAGTATGATGATGATGATGATGATGATGGAGCCTTATTGGCGAAACGTTGAACTGTGAAAAAAATATTTTTGGAAATACAACAAGGTCTTAACTGTTTTAATACCTTCTTTATACAATGATGATGATGATGATGATGATGATGATGATGATGATGATGGTGATGATGATGATAATGGATATACATACATCATATTTGTACGTCAAGTTTGTATAGTTTATCAGTATGAATGACCAAAAATAGAAATGATCAACTAAAATAAAACAATAAAAGTAAAACATAAACATTACGCTTGATCAAAGTGGCGTCAGCTGAAATTCTACAAATTTGACCCCTGTGTCGATTCACGGCTCATCTCGGATTGCGAGAATCCATCCTTCTTTTTATGTTTAATCAACTGACGAAGATCTCCGGGAAAGCCAATATGACATTTGCCGAAAGATGAACTCTAGTATTTGACTTTGAAGACGGCACTCGTGTCGCCCACAATTCTCTCTTCTAAAATAACTTCACTCTACATCGCACTACGGTGATAAATGCCATAGGTGGCGAAGGTATTCCGCGTATATTACAAAAGCCCAACACTGCCTATTAGAGGCAAAAGAACTACCGAATCGTTTTAAACCAATATAATTCATATGGTTATAACCTTGCGTGCTAATGGCCAGCTCCGTGAGAAAGGGGGAGAGGAGAAAAGGGAGGGTGTGGAAGAGGAGGGGGGGGGTCGGTCGCACTGACTTTACAGTCAAGAATTTCAGCACTGAGGATACGCACTTTGACCTGTTGTATGAGTGGTTGACTTGCAAACATTTTTAAAAATACCTTTATTTTTTAGAACATTGTCTGCATACAAGATAATTTAGACCATGCTGTACCCTGTTCGCTTCTGCTTTATAAAAAGCCTAAACACCTTGCCTTTTTCTTAGGGTTTTTTTTTTCTTTTCTGGAATTGTTCCCTATACAAATTTGCCCATAAAGCATACACAATAGATTCTGGAAATGTTACAAGAGCTTCGGAACCCACCATAACCTCACAAAGTGACTTTTTCTAGACAAGTCCTTGGAATTCTTAAACCGCTGCGCCACGTATTTAATTTTGTGCTGAAGAAAAGACTTGATATTTCTTCCCGATGCCAGCTTTTCTCTTGTCTAAATTTGCCAAAACGAAATATGTCTGTTTGTGTGCTAGTTATGTAGATGAAATTCGTTCGACATCTTCGTAGTCGTTCTCTACTGATTTCTTTTTCTTTGAATTCACAATTTTTATTTTCCTTGAGGAAAAAAAATAATTTCACTTTAGTAAGTATACACCGTGCAAACTGTTCTCTGGCAAGTACGTGTGCGTTGTCATGTTTATTGTGAACTAAAAGTGAATAAGAACGTTTCTTTTCTTTGTTTCAGTTAACTGACTGGTCAACTGTATGTTGTTGTTTTTTCATTCAACTGATCGCCAGCACTAATTGGCATAAGAGTACTCACTGAACTCTTCACTCCTTTTAAAAATACTTTTATTTATTTATCTATTTATTCATTTCTTTATTTGTTTATTTACTTATTTGAAAAAAAAATGGCATGAGGGGTTCTCTGGCTTTTTAAACTCGAAATCTGTCC
>NW_004798774.1:29530-33517 GCF_000002075.1 Aplysia californica | reverse complement strand
TGTGAGAGAGAGAGAGAGAGAGTGAGAGAGAGAGAGAGAGATAGTATGTGTGAGTGTGTGCGCGCCCACGTGTGTTTTCATGAACCTCCCATCGTAACTGAAATCACTACCCAACTGAATAATAAGCAATTTTAAGTACATATACTTGTACATAAAATCATAACGGAAATACCTACACCGGATCACAGTCAACTATTATCTGGTCGCTGCATGGTGTCATGGTTTAGCGCCTCTCCGTCACACACCCATTATGCGCGCCCGATTTCCGTGGTGCCTGAGATTTATATCGACTACATTGTATTTATTTTCCATCTGTGTACTGGGAAATTGTACCCCTCTCAGTCCAGTTTGGCTCTGGCTGAGTGATAGTGATAGGCAGGACCGAAGTGCCCTCCTGTCATTATACTATCATAAATTGAGTTAATGCGGACGTAAAGCATCGAGAGTTTCATTTATATATGAAAATAATATACGAGGGATATGGAATAAGGAGCGGGGGAGTGCCCAAAAAAACTGAAAATGATTAAACTGGGGGTGGGTGTGGGGGAGGGGACCCTTAAGCGATACCATAGAATACACCGGACCCCAGAATAACTAACCTCTGAAGTCCGTGCATGGTGTCATGGTTTAGCGCTTCTCCGTCACACGCGGATTACGCGAGCCCGATTTCCGTGTTGGCTGAGATTTGTATCGACTAGGCCTATAATTTGTGAGGTATGCTGACAAAATGAGTTACTTCTTTAGAGATTTTCCCTCCATTTAATAGCTACGTCAGATCTATAAGTTGTGTTTTGACAAATTAATTGTAAGTATGAAATGATAAAAGTAAGACACGTTTAAGTTGAAGAAAGTGATATCGGTTAGAAATGTACACATTTTACCTCGTATCAACTTTCGACCGATATGTCCTTTCGCGATTGTGAGAAGTCACTCATTTGTCAGCTCTCTCTTCTCTCTTTCCCTTTTTAACTCCCAGTGCAGCATAGGCCATCAACAACATAACTCCAGCGAAGCCTGTCCTGAGCATCCTTTTCTAGCTGTTTCCCTGATGTCCCCGCTTTTTCTATTTCCGCTTGTACCGCTCGCCTCCATGTCATCTTTGGTCTTCCCTTCTTACTTTTTCCTTGTGGGTTCCACGTCAAAGCCTGCCTGATGATGCTTGTCGGGGGTCTCCTCAGGGTGTGTCCAATCCATTTCCATTTCTTCACCTGTATCATTTTGTCAGCACCCCTTACATTTCCATCTGTGTACTGGGGAATTGTACCCCTCTCAGTCCAGGCTGGCTCTGAGTGATAGGCAGGACTGAAGTACCCTACTGTTTATCTATCCTAAATTGTGTTAATGCGAGCGTCATATGCTTTTTTATACATATAGGTAAGGCGGAGGTAGCCCGATTCCTAAATAATTAAAAATATGTTGAAAAGGTTGAAGGCAATGGAGGCTTACGATCATTTCAGAGAAATCACCCTAGCACAACAATAACTACACCCCGGTGATATTTCTGGGTTTCTTTCTGTTGTGTTAAATGTTACCATCTTTATCATTTCTTTGTCAAGCTCTAAGTTCCTGTTCTTACTGTAAAGCGCTTTGAGCTTCATTTTCACCGGAGGACATTGCTGAATTATTATTATTATTGTTATTACTATTATTATTATTATCATCAATATCATCATCATCATCAGTATTATTATTATTAAGCTATTATTATTGTCATTATTATTATTATTATTATTATTATTACTGCTGTTGTTGTTGTTGCTGATGATGCTGATATTGTTATCATTACTAAATTATCATTATGAATACTAAAAATATTGTCATTATTATTATTGTTCTTCTTCTTCTTATTTTCTTATCATCATCATTATTGTTATTGTTATTATTTATTATAAATATCTGCATTCCGGTACATAATTTCTAAACTTCCACCGTCTGTTCATTGTCAGGTGCGGTGTGGCAGTGTGTACGTCACTCCCTCCGACCACGCCCACAAAGTGACGCAGGCCGTACTCTCTGCCCCGAACGTGCACGAGAAGAAAAGGAGGGCCAGCAAATATACGGTGGCCATAGGGACAACACACGGGCATGGTGAGTACATTATCTCTCTCTCTCTCTCTCTCTCTCTCTCTCTCTCTCTCTCTCTCTCTCTCTCTCTCTCTCTCTCTCTCTCTGTGTGTGTGTGTGTGTGTGTGTGTGTGTGTGTGTGTGTGTGTGTGTGAGAGAGAAAGGGGGGGGGGGAACCAGCAAATATACGGTGGCCATAGGGACAACACACGGATATGGCTAGTATATATGTGTGTGTGTGTGTGTGTGTGTGTGTGTGTGTGTGTGTGTGTGTGTGTGTGCGCGCGCGTTTGTGTGTGTCTAAGTGTCTGTGAGTGTGTGTGCCACGTGTGTGAGCGTGTGTGTGTAGTACAATAATAATAATAATAGCCTAACACTAATGAAAATTATAACAATGACATAATTTGATGATATGGGTGAGTGGATGATTGTGAGAAGGGGGGGGGGGTTTCGAGAAGAAGAGAACCGTGAGCAAATATAGTTAAATCCCTGTTGAGATAACGGCTTTACGTTCTTAAAACAAGTATTACATTTTCTAAACAATGAACAATCCCATTGATCAGAAGTTAACCATTAAGTGAGGTTGACACGCACCCCTCGTCTCGCCAGAGGAATCTGCATCTCGGCCAACATTTTCTGAGTAAAAATGCCAATTTGGCATAACGAACTTTGTTCTGTCATCGGCTAGCCAGCCGTATCTGAATATTGGCCAAGTTTTTTTTTCTTCTGTGTAAATGCCAATTTGGCAAGATGACCTTTGATCCGCTAAGGTCAGACCCCCTTGGGTCAGACATGTTTGTTTTCTGCGGGGTCAGTAGGTGCTATGGAAGGGGAATAATTCTCAAAGAAATTTGATTTTTGCACTGAATAATGTGACAATGCATGGAGTTGAGTCTTGTTAATTATAGTAATAATGATAATAATAATAATAATAATAATAATAATAATAATAATAATAATAATAATAATGATATCAATAATAATAATAATAAAAGTAATAATAATAATAATAATAATAATAATAATAGTAATAGCAATAGCAATAGTAATGACAATGATAAATAATAATAATAATAATAATAGTAATCATCATCATAATAATAATAATAACGATGATGATGATTTCTGTTAACAAATTTTAAACGTTTTATATTGTTATGTTATTTTGTCTGAAAATCAAACAAGACTCTCCCTCCTACTCTGCTTTCCAAACAATGACGATGATGATGATGATGATGATGATGATTGTAATATGATGATGATGATGATGATGATGATGATGATGATGATGATGATGATGATGATGATGATGATGATGATGATGATGATGATTATGATGGTGGTCATGATCATAATGATGATCCGTTTCAAAATTTCTGTTTGATAAGTGAATACTGACCTGTCCAACATTAATACTTGTATAATGAATCATTCACACCCAATCATAAGAATAAATGTCAATGCCCCATAAGGTTACCAACAGCTTCCTTCTCCAGTTTCTGTATTTAGAAGGTCAATCAAAGTAAATACTCGGCCCTCTCTGAGCTTTCTTTTTTTTCCTTCTCTCGACTGCTTTAAAAAAAAGTATTCTTCTCATGAGGAGACGCGAGGATTTTGTTGACTTAACATTAAATTTTGAGAGGGTTCAACTGCTCCAAAACCGAAGGTCATGTCTATCTCCTGTTATTTATTTGTCTATTTTTTAAAATAAATTTTACAAAGTCATATCATCACACATAAGTTGACTGAACACTTTCTCTTTAGTTTTGTTGTTTTTTAAAATAATTTTTTTAAAGGTGTTTTTCAAGTGTTTTCTGTTTCGAAACGTTTAAATTTGTTCTCTGTCCCTGTTTTCGTCTCTCGCTCTATCTGTCTGTCTGTCTGTCTGTCTGTCTGTCTGTCTGTCTGTCTGTCTGTCTGTCT
>NW_004798774.1:26491-28494 GCF_000002075.1 Aplysia californica | reverse complement strand
GAGAGAGAGAGAGAGGGAGAGACTGATACAGAGAGAGAAAGAGGTTGGGGGTTTGGGGGTTGAGGGCTGGTGAAGTAAAAGCGACTACTTTTAAGTTTCTCTCAAAGACATCTTTACTCAAAGAACAAGTACCGTACTTAGATCTTGCATCACATCACATCTTTCATCAAGTCCTAGCCCAAAAGCTCAGAGCGTAGACAAAAAATGAGCAAGTCAGCACATTGGATGAGACTGCGGACAAATCGGTTCTGCCAGAGGTTGGAGCCCCGCCACCATACGTCACTGCTGTCAACAACAGGTCCTCTCCTCACCTCTCCTCTTCCTCACCTCCTCTTCCTCCACGTCACTATCACTCGCTGGGACACATTGCTGGCATTCTTGGCCCAGGTCTCCCTCCTAGGTCTCTGCACCGGACTCTGCGATGTCACTTCCGGTTTCCTGTCAAGTCTTTCGTTTGTTCGTTTCTTTATTATAATAATATTATCAGAGATGATGATTTTCCGGATAATTCCGGAAATCCGAATTTCTAAAATTGTTCTGAAGTTGTTCGGATTTTTCTCGTCTTCGTAATACAAGATAGATTAAACAATAATAGTTATGGCTCGTAAAATTTGTGACTCCTCGTTTGCGTTCCCACGGTGTCCGAACAGTTTAGAATTGTGATTTTGCAGCGACTTGGCTCCTCTGCTTTCTGAATATTACGGTGTACATGGCGTAGTAGTTGGCTGCTAGCTGTTAAAGGGGGAAAGGGGTGGTGGAGGCGCTACACACCGGAAGTCCCGATTCGGCTGAAAATTAAATATTTTAAGTTGTATTCATTTTTAGCTTCTTCAACCTCTTTTACAACTCTTTCATTGCATAAGAACCCCTAAATCCTTATTTCTTCACATAACGGGCATGCTTGTCACAACCATTTCCTCATAAAGTCAATCTGTTATTTTTCTTTATCGCCCGTTTTCTCGAAAAAGGGGTTTTTCTTTATATTTTTAGAAATAACTCCTCAATTTTGCATCCAATCTTCATGACATTTTCACAGAATGAAGAGAAGATATCGTACTAAAACGTTGTGTATCCTGCCCCCTAAATGATCAATTTTGTCTCAAAGGAGTGGGAGTAACATATTGGTCGCTTTTAAGCACAATTGGGGCTATCCCGAAAACTGCTATATAGAGAAAATCGAAGGTAAAGGTTTTGCCCCTTGTCCAGTTTCTTTAAAAGACAAAGAAAGTTTTCTCTATATCCAAACAAATATACATGTGCACACACCAAAGAAACCAAAATGCTCCTATAGGTAGAGCAATACCCACTTTAGGTGTAGGTCAAGATGTCTGGAAACCCCTGAAATCTGGGTCAGCCCGCTGTTCCTTAAAAGCGACCATTTATAAACACCTGTATGTAAAGCAGAAGCTGTGATGTAATATAATAATAACAATAATAATTGCATTTATATAGCGCATATCCATGCCCAAGAGCATGCTCTATGTGCTTTGCAACTATTATTACCCCAGCAGACCCTCTGAGAACACTCAGAAACATTCTCGGCTTCTGCGGAAGCATACAGTGCAAACTGCGTATTTCACGCGCTCAAACACTATCAAACTGACAAAATCGTTCACTGTCAATATCCGGGTACCCATTTCTACCTGGGTGAAGTGAGGAAAATGTGTGCAAAGTCTTTTTCTCAAGGACACAAAATCGGGCCTCTGACGGGATTCAAACCCACGACCTTACGGTTGCGAGTCCGAGAGCCTAACCACTAGGCCACCGACCTATATATGATATATAAAGAATTAGTATTGGCCCACAAGGATTGAATGTCTCCTAATGGAAGGGAATTGTTTTTCTTTTAATTGTTGCCTAGGGCTTGCTCCTATTGCACGCATAGCAACAAAGCGGAATGCGAAGGTGTGGGATAGAGTTTCGTGTGCCCCATTTAAATATTGATGCTTAAACTAAGCGTGTTTCTGAGAGCAAGTGTGTGTGTGTGTGTTTGTGTGTGTGTG
>NW_004798774.1:23297-26205 GCF_000002075.1 Aplysia californica | reverse complement strand
TGACTGTCTGTCTGTCTGTCTGTCTGTCTGTCTCTCTCTCTCTGTCGCTCGCTCTCTCTCTCTCGCTCTCTCTCTCTCTCCCTCCCCCCTGTCACTCAACTTTTAAAACATTCCTATAATTGGGTATCCAATTGCTATTGCTTTGAAATCGTCCAACTTTTCTTTCACGATGGTTATTTACATTAACAAGACGAAAATAAATTATGTCTTTACAAAAGATAACAAGTTACTACTCTACCCCACTTCAGGGGAAGAATTAATGAGTAGAGAAATATATCGTTAATTTTGAACACAAAACGTTTATGTACGTGAACACTTGTTTTCAGAAAAGTGGAATGAATGTTCATGAACCTCTTTCTGATTTGTCCTTTTTTCCTATCACACATCTATCATCCTTCTCTTTTTCCTTTTTGTGTTTGTTACTCTCTTGTAACACCGCCAATCTTCGGCACTTATATGACCTTATTGTGTTGCAGGTACCGTAAAACGCTTACTAAAACTGAAAACTTTCTTTCTTTTTATCTGCCAGAACTGCTTAAACTTTCGTATGGAGTGCTCTTTTTACTAATAATATTAGTAGTACTTGTATCACCAGTTGCAATTAATGTTGTGAACAACGAAATGAATTTGAGACAAAAAATGTTTGACCTGATTTGGGAGATACATGGTTAGAGTAAGACACCGACGATATATTATGGTCACTGTGTAGACATTTTCCTCCTTAAAAAGAAAATTAACTTTCCAGTTGTTGATAACGAGGGAAATATGAGGTTTCTGTTCGTTTTAATGAACTGTGAATGAACTAGATTATGAGGCTGAATACCGTGGGCAAAAGTATCGTGGAATAATGGATGAGAACAATGACGAATGTAATTTATGAAAACTTTCCCGCAGCAAAACTGGGCGTGCCGTTAGCTCAGTAGTATCATGCTGGACTACGGAGTGTATGGCCCTGGTTCTTTTTGTTTTTATTTTTAGAAACTGTTTTGCGGCGCTCGCAACTGCATAAGGTCATATGAGTGCGCGGGACACTTTCAGTTGGTAGGAAATTTTGAATGTTGCCCGGGGGGCGGCTGAAGCCTACTCTTACCGATTTTAAACCACCAAGGATCTTTTACATGCGCAACTTGCACACGAGACCTCCAAGACTTTTAGAGAAGAAATGTTTTCCGTCGCTACCTGGATTCGAACCCGGGATCTTTGAATGAAAGGCTGAGACCTTTCCTCTTGGCCACGAGAGCCCCCGGCCTTATGGTTCGAATCCTACACTGGGCGTTCTGAACTTGGTTTGTTTTGGGGGGTTTAGGAACGGACGTTAAACTCGGAAACCACGCCTCTTCAATAAGGGTGTAAAATTAGTAAAATTTCATATTTTCAGCAGGGATATCACGTAGAGACAAATGGGCTGTTCAAAGCAGTTCTTTTGATAAACAAGATATTTAGGTGGAAAGTTGACAATAAATCATGGCGTTTAAATTCCTTAATTTTTGTTTGTTGGTTTTAAAGTTAAATCAATCGGCGTTTGCAGTGTATCGGGTAGGCGCTTCGCTGTGGCTCCTAGGAAACTTGAGTTCGAATCCCGAATAGGGAGACATTTGTCAGACGTGCTGTCAAAATGAGTTGCTTCTTGCACTCCGCAAATGGAGATATTGGCCAAAAATCGACACTAGGGTTACATTTGTAGACTTTCTATTGATGCCATATTCTTTAACTATAACATGCATTTTATTATTTCGCAAGTCTTATAAATTGTAATTTTTTTTTACCTATATGCATGATGTATCTGTTTCCATAGGGCTCAAATCCGAGACATAATTCATTTTGTCAGCACGCTTCACTTTTTTAATCAAGTATCTCGGTCTTTCTGGTGGTACCTCTCTCAGCCAGAGTTTGTCGTGACAGGCAGGGTCAGAATATTGCTTCCTAAAGGATCAAAAATGATGTCGATGGGGCCCTAAAAATATCTACATTTAAACAAAAAAGTTAAATCTCAGCTCTATTTCATTTCACCGCCCAATTTCGCGAGATTGTTTTGGGTTTTTTTTGTTTTTGTTTTTGTTTTTTTTTTTTTCTACCATGCGCTTGGTTTATTGTTGATCGTCTTGTTCTCAATTGTGGGGGGGGGGTGTGCACTCACGGTACATCCTGTTTCTTCACTTTCCCTCTATTGTTTTTGTCTTTTTGTCTTTCTCCCAGTCTGCACGCAAAGGTACGGATTTTCCTGATAAATCCAGAATAAATGTGGATATCTGACACTGTCTGGATTTTGTGTAGGGTCTTGGTACAAAAATGTAATAGATATTTTCACGAGTATGAAAGTTTATGGGTTTTCTCTCTTTTTTTTTTAAAGTTTGTTTTGTTTTGGTGTTTTGTTTTTGTTTTTGTTTTTGTAATCAGTGGGCACCTCTGATGATACTGGGCTCGGCGATCTCATCAAAGGCGGTACTGTTCTGTCTCTGAGCTACAGGACAGACATGAGATTGTCCAAGTGTTCTTTATGAAGTAGACAATAAGAAAAGAAATACATGTGGAGGAGGGCGGGCGGGGGGGAGAAATGGGGTCATTCCATGGCAAATGAGTCTGCAGCGATACACGTAGCGCTCACATAATTTTTTAGATGAGCAGGTTTCCTGGGTCAGGAGGATTGGGTGTTGTGTGTGTGTGTGTGTGTGTGTGTGTGTGTGTGTGTGTGTGTGTGTGTGTGTGTGTGTTCTTTAATAGAGAAAATCCGCCTTTCTATTGAGATGATGTAACCCATGCATCCAGGATTGTCCTGCTGAAAAAAATATGATTACTGATAGAGACATTCTTTTAAATTATTATTATTATTATTAGTAGTAGTAGTAGTAGTAGTAGTAGTAGTAGTAGTAGTAGTAGTAGTAGTAGTAGTAGTAGTAGTAGATGTTGT